>NW_026126639.1:725000-965000 GCF_943737965.1 Phodopus roborovskii | reverse complement strand
AGAGAAAGAAAGATACCAGATTTAAACTTCCTCCATTTGGGAATTCATGCAAATTTTAATGAGATAGATTTATTTCTTCAAATCCATTTCCTTTCCCTCACACTCTTCATTTTTCTTAAGACTGTGGAACATGAGAAAATTTTAATCTAACAATATAAATTAATTATACTTCACACCAATAGCTGTGCAATCATTTCTAAGGATATAGTAAAGCATATATTGACTGTTAAGCTATCAACTGTTTGACACAGCTCATCAGTGCCACACATTCATTCCTGAAGTCATTCATTCATTCAACACAGAATAGTTGCATATATTTAGCTCCATGTTCTATGAAAGTGTAATAATGGTGGAATTTCTCAGTTGAGATGATCCTTGCAAGACCTTCTGAATCATTAATTAGGAATAGAGAGCAATGATCCATAAGAATTCACCAGGGTCACTGGTTCAAATCTCGCCTCAGACTTGATGTTTACTTATGAGTTACATGAATTTGATATAAGATATATACTCATCAGTTTTGTCTTGACTAATGATCATGTCATATTGTCACCACATTTACCTCCTTTCAGAAGGATATAATTCAGGTATATGTAGTTACCTCCTAAATAAACTTGAACGGGTAAAAAAAAAAAAACGATTCCTTCATTAGGCCAATATACAGTTACAAAATTTGATAAACTTTACAACTAAAAGTATTTGCCATGCATCATGAATTAAAGTCATATAAAGCACATGTACATAAGCATGGGCTCTACACAGCTTCACAAATCAGATTCGGGCCAATTTTCAATAAGGCAATTGGAAAACTCTACATTAATACAACTTGGCCCCCATGGTGATGGAAGCTCGGGATAGCTTAGTAAGAAAGGGACTCTTGAACCCTAATGTTTTGAGAAGATCACCTGGGGCCAAACTACAAGTTGGCTCAACAAGCAGAAGTCTGGCTCCAACCTTCATATGTATCATTTGATAGTTGGAAACAATCAATTTTCCAGTGCAAACAATAGGTCTAGAAATATAAGCAAACAAACTGCTGCTTTTAGCTCAGTAGCAGAGCTGCACAAGGTGTTGGGTTCAATCCCCACATCGCTACTCACACACAAAACCACCTGAAAAAAGAAAGTAAACCAAACAAACCAAATAAGAACCACTCCTCCCAATTCTGTGCAAATATTCTAGAACAACACATGAGCAAACCTCTTAAGTTCTGGGCAGATGAAGCAAAACAGTTTCTATAAAAGTAAAACATAAAGGCATTATGGCTGTAATTTATTAAGCCTTCAGACTTTAGTTCAGTGGAAATCTAAATTACAGATCACCTCCGAGTGTGATCGTAAATCTGTACTTTATAGCTTGTTACACCATGTCTTATATTATTTCTGCTGTTTTGGATCATTATGTAGGCAACAAAATAAGGAGGAACCCCAGACACTGTTTCTAAATATTTACCTGCTGTTAGACTGGACCAGGATAACAGTTTCAGTTTCTTTACACATTTCAATTCCATTTACATCATAGCTCATGAGAGAACTTGTTCGAGGCTATTTTCCACATAAAATTATTAAAACTCAGTCAAACCTACAGTGACATCTCATGAGACTAATCTATAAACATTGTGTTCTCTTAGGAAAAAGGTAGAAAATTGGGGGGGAAATAATGAAATCTAGAAGAAGTGTCAGTTGGGCCCAAAAAATTTTAACTTCAAAAGATGTATTTGTTCTTGAATTTAAATCACCTCTTTCTTCATAAAAAATATGATATGTTGAATTTGGTATAAATATTATATAATTCTTTTGAATCCAGTATTAAAATTATTAAGCCAAATAGCTTATATCTGTGGCTATAATCATATGTGTGTGGGGTTGAATATATATATATATATGTATATATATATATATTGTATATATATATATGAACATAGTATATATACATAAATATAGTTGTTAATATATAATTTAGCTTTAACTATGTAAATATATAAAATAATTTCATTTCAAGTTGTTATGAATGGCTAACTAACTGAATCTGAGAAAATTCTCTAGGCTACCCTGTTAAGAAACACTCTTAAAAATAATGAAAAATAAAACTGCATTACTTTTAAAATAAAATGATAATTCTTATGAATCACATCACTGAACACTTTTTAAAGGCTGATAAGTAGAAACAGTTCGTGAATTCACCCCTATGTGGCTTTAAAACATGAACCCTGAAATGTGACTGTGGGTTCCCATAGTATTAGGAGGACTCTTTGACTACCTGTATTTCTATTGAAAATTGTCAAAGGGAAGTGGTCACATGATGCCCTGATTAACAGGTACTGCTAATGCCCAAGGTCCTATCATCAGAGGATGACAAATCTTTCAAGATTTTGCAAGATGAAGTGATGACTTCATGAGCAGTGATTTCATTATTATTGTTCTCAAGTTTTGCAAATTCCACATGCTCAAACAGTTCATTACAATCTCTCTCTCTCTTCCCTCACCCCCCCTCTCTCTCTCACACACACACCTTAGGACAATCCGTTCATAACTTAGTATGCAAAGGGAGGTTGCATCTTTGAAAGGTGGTCAGAGGCAGCTCTGAGAAACTAGGGCTATTTATCCAATTCACAAGTCACCATCAGGAAATGCTTTTAATGCTAAGCTGATTAAATTGACAGATATCATATTTCCAGCCACAGTCCACAAACTTCACAACCCATGCACTGTTAGGTAAGGTACTGTGTGTGTTACAGTGTGTCTATTGTGTCTTCACAGTAGTGCATTGCAGCAAAGTGTGATGGGATTGACTTTCTTGTCAGTAAGGCCTGGTGTCATTCTCACTAGAGTTGTGAATCTGCAAAGGTTGCTTTGTCTGGGTTCAATTTTTCTCATTTATAGAATGGAGGTAGGCGCCAGCGAGAAGGCTAAGTGACTAAAGGTGCTTGCTGCTGACCCAACCAACCTTTGCTCAGTCTGCAGGGTCCACATAGTAGGAGGAGATGACATTTCCTTTCAGTTCTTTTTCCTCTTTGTGTGTGTGTGTGTGTGTGTGTGTGTGTGTGTGTGCGCGCGCGTGTGCATGTGTTTGTGTGTGCACATGTCTGCCAAGCATGCATGTCCTCATGTGTACATACATACATGTGTGCCTGTGTGTATGGAGTCCCGAGGATGATGTTGGGAGTCTTACTTGAGTTCTCTCCCACATTACTCACTGTGGTAGGACCTCTCAGTCAAACCCAGAGCTCAACAACACAGCTGGCCCCTCTAGCTAGCTTGCTCCCAGGGTCCTGTTTCTGCCTTCATTAGTTTCAGTTATGGATGGGCCACCATGCACCCCCAGCATTCAGGTAGATGATGTGACAAGCACATCAATGGCAAAGTGACCCTTCCGGGCCCCCATTCTAATATTTCAGTATTGCTGCCACATTCTCATTCATGTTTCATTTCTAATAGCATCTCATGAGGGACACTGCCCTTAACTGCCCTGCCATCCTTCTACCCATCTAACTATCCCCTCGTCTAAGGCCAACAAGCATGGATCCTTTACCCTGAGCCAGGCTTGGGTAAACAAACAAAAGTTGGGTAAGCAACAAAAGTTCAGTGCAACCTGCAACTTCGCTGCCATTCCTCACATAGGACTGCATTATTTCCTCCAAATGACTGCAGCATGAAAAGATCTTTTAGGACTTGTCTGTCTTCCACCAAAGTCACGGGTTTCAGGATAGAAATAGTAGTCGGTGTGTTACATGTGCATAAGTTGAGACAGACAACATGGATTCACACAGGGAATAAGTGATTCATTGATGCAAACGAAAACTGGACAGTGGGAGTCAAACATCACACACACACACACACATAAAGACAGAGACAAAAGACAGAGACAGACACCAAGAGAATGTGTTAATCTGAAAGTCATGTTTCTGTGTAGCTTTCACAATTATACTAGTATATAAATACTAGGTCCTAAATTTCTCTCTGCTGAGAAGGAGTTTCTTGGTACACAAAAAGCATCTTAGGACACACATATTTATATAAAACTATAATAAATAACATGCTTATTGCTTTAGTTTTAAAGTCCTATTGTGGCCCTTGGATGTAAGTGAGAGACCAAATGTAGTACAAACAGCTTTAAGATGCTCTGTTCAAACTAGGAACCTTCTGCCCGCCTTCTTCAGTCTTAGTATTATCATCCAATTTTCCACACTACAGATGCCTCAACCCTGGGGACCTAGATTGATGCTGATATGCATAGTTTAGAAGCAGTTTCCTGGCCAACTTCCCAACAGATCAGAAAGTCATGGGACACAGTTCTGGGCAATAGATACAAGCAGAAGTCACTAGGTGACACTCATGGGAACTCTTGGTTAGTCAGTGTCTTGCTCTTCTCTTTGTTTTCTTCCTGCCCTCAAGTAATGCAGGATTCTAAGAGGAAACCGTGACCCCCCAACACAGAGTGGCCAATCAGCAAAACTTGGAGCTTCTGTTCCAATAGACTTAAGTGTCGCCAGTGAGCACTCCCTAGACAGGGAGATATTGACAGTTACCACTGTGTGACACACACAAACACAATTTCCTAGGAAACAACAGCAACAATGGAAGATAACAAATATATAGTGAAAAAAGCCTTGGAAATGGATGACAAACAGACCCACAGACATTATCTGACCTTCACTAACTCAAAGGAAAGCACAGTACAATAACTGTTTAACAGTGGCATAGTGTGTGTGTGTGTGTGTGTGTGTGTGTGTGTGTGTGTGTGTGTGTATGCGTGTGGGTATGGGTATGTATGTTTTGGTATGTATGTAGGGGAATGGATATGTGGATGCATGGAGGTGGGGGTATCCTTCATGGTAAACTCAAGCCTATGAATTACATCTCTGTGATAGACAAAACATATGTCTGAAACTGTTTTATTACCACATACCCGAATCTACAACTTTTTTTAAAAAAATAATGCAATCACAAGTTTAAAAATGGATACCTGTGTATAATGTTACAAACCAGGGAAAACCTGTTTGAATAATAGATTAAAATAATGTTTTGAGGCATGCATCCCTGAACCTGGTCTTAAAGTTATTCTAGGAGAAAACATTTTGGGGTTAAAGATATTATTTTTAGTACAGAATGTGACATGACCTTTAACGTCATGATTTCTCAGATGGAAAATGTAAAGTAACATTTCTACTTAGAAACAAAATTTGTTTATCATTAATCAGCTTGTCTAACATAGGCCCCAGAGAAATGATGAAATTGAAAATTTTATTATAAAAAAACTTTACAGCTTTAATAGAAAAGGAAGAGTTTCAGAGACTATCACAGATATAAAACTTCTAGTTGCATCCTGACAATTGAGAATTTACCTTCAAATCTGACTGTCAGAGCAATATGTCTCCTCTTTTCAAAGATAAATGTTAAATAGCACCAAGAAAGAAAACCATAAAAAACAGGAAAATATTAATAAATCATAGTAAGGTCTTGTAAGAAGAATAGTTGTAAAGAGAATATAGAACCTTAACACTTCAGCAACGGGAAAGACTTTAATCAGAAAACAGGTAAAAGTAAAATATGGAAGTGTCATCTCTCCAGAGATGATAAAAGTCTCACAAGCACATGGAGATGCTTGGGAAGGGCAAGTCAAAGCCAGAGTGAAACAGGCCTTGACACCCTCAAAGCACACGGAACAGTTTAAGTGTTGGTTAGGATGTGGAAGAATAAACACCCACTGTTTGCTACTAGGAATGCAAATGAGTCTAGCCACTTTGGGAAAGCATTTGGTAGCTTCTCAAAATGTGCAAAATGCAGTTTCCAGATGGAGTAGCAGTGTCATCTGTAAGCAAATACCCAGCACAAGTGATAATTTATCATAAACGCCTGAACAGTAATATCCAGGGCAAACATTATTCAGAAGAACCCAAATATTAGAAATAACTCTAAGTCCATCAACTAATCAATGAATCAACAAAAAATGGTACATACCCACATTGCATATAATTTGGCAGCTAAAATGAGTGAAGTAAAGACACACACCAATGACAACATTGGATAAACGTCCAAAGTCTTGTGCTAAGGGAAAGATGTCAATCAGAAAACCTCTGAAAATGGCTCCTGTTTTACGAAAAGTCCAGAATAAGGAAATCCATATGGTCAGTCAGTGAGCACTTGACTTGAGGTGGTAGGTGTAAGGATTCAGGCATTGCGCTGGCCTGCCCCTGTCACCTGGCAGAATGCACTCAGGCAGTACTCTGGTCAGCCCAGGGTTCCATGAGTACTAGTCTGCAGGCAGGTGCAAAGGACCCTTTAAAAGACAGACCCCCCCCCTGCTGCCCACTCTTCTGTTCCTGGCATCTCTATGCCTCTTTTCTCTTCCTCCTCATCCCCCTTTCTAAATACGCTTCTGACTTAAGCTCTAGTCTGCCTGGTGTGTTATTTCCTCTGCCTCGGTCACCCTCACCTGCTATGGAACCTGCTATGCTCTCCCACGTGGTCCCTGACCTTGGGACCCCCACTCGGGACACCCCCCCCCTTCTCCAGCTTTATCCTAGAACTTTAACGAACAACATTATTGAAGCAGGTGGCAGTGAAGTATGAGATCTGGAACACACTGGGTTTTACTTGGAGGGATGAAAAATTGCTGGATTCAGTGGTGATGCATTTATCTCCACGAAAATGCCAAAAGCTACTGTACTGTGTGCTTCAGATGGGAATTGGTGGGGTGTTATTCCAGCACTATTAATATATACACACACATCTGATACTAAAAATCTCTTTAAGGACAACATTAACTTCATCCCAACTTAAATTTGAGTAGTACTATTGAAATGTTGGGGGGAATGGATCATTATAATTAATCTTTTAAAAGATTTATTTATAATTATTTGTATGCTTATGTCTGCATATTCTTGAGAATGCCAGAAGGTAGCTTTGGATGCCCCGAAGCTGGAGTTACAAGTGGTTGTGAGCCATGTTCCCTGTGGCCTAGGACCAAAGTCACAACTTCTGTAAGAGCAACATCATTCATCCAGCTCTCCAATCTCATAATTAACTTCTTTGTGTAGAAGATATTAAGATACTTTAGCTGTATTAATGACCATATATTAGCATGCCTTACTTATTTTTTTAGTGATAGAGAGAGAAAGAGAAAGAGAGTGACTGTGTGTGTGTGTGTGTGTGTGTGTGTGTGTGTGTGTGTGTGCAAGCATTATGAGCATGGGCAGACCATGGCATGCATGTCAATGTTAAAGAACAGCTTAAGGGAGTCTGTTCCCTGCTTCCGCCATGTGGATCCTAGGGATCAAACTCAGGCCATTAGGCTTGGGAACAAGCACAGCTGCCCATTGAGCAATCTTACCATCCCCAGACATCTTATTTCTAATAGAAGTGAGATGTCTGTGCACAAGGATCTGGGTTTTTCTCACTAGCTTCTCTGGAAGGCCTTGGGAATTTTTCCACTTATATTTGTTCTGCTTGCCAAGTCAAAGGGTTATGTTAAGTACTCACGTTGCTTTTATTTTTGAGTTGGCTGGAGGAATTCTCCACAAAGAGATGCAGTATCAACCTTTTTATGGGTTTGTTATCTTAAACTGTAGTCTGCACAGTAGCTTTTATTTTCCTTTTCCCTGAGAGCAAATCCTCTCTCCAAACACTTCAGTGTTAATTTCAGCTTCAATGTGTACAGTTAAAACCGATTTTAATAACTCTTATACATTCTTCTTATAATGTTTTAACCAACATATGAACTTTCATAAACACCTTAGGAGTTTGTATTCTGTGACAGCCACCATGACCCAGAGCATCTTGTGTAGAAACGGGTTTATTTCAGCCTACAGATCTCAGATCACATTACATCACTAAGGGGAGTCAATGTAGACAAGGCAGGAATTGAACCATAAAGAACATTGCTCAATGGCTTGCTCAGTCTGCTTCCCTCCCTCCCTTCTTCCCTCCCTCCTTCCCTCCCTCTCCTTCCCTCCTTCCTTCCTTTCCTTTCTCTTTCTTTCTTTTTCTTTTCTTTTCTTTTTTTTTTTCGAGACAGGGTTTCTCTGTATTACTTTGGAGTCTGTCGGTCCTGGACTAGCTCTGTAGACCAGGCTGGACTCAAACTCACAGAGATCCACCTGCCTCTGCCTCCGTTTGCTGGGACTAAAGGCACGTGCAACTAATGCCCAGCTTCAGTGTGTTTTCTTAGGACCACCAGTCCAGCGGTGGCATTGCCCTACTACATAAATCAACAATTAAAAAAACAATTCCCTACAGACTTGACTCCAGGCCAATTGGATGGAGGTGTTTTCTCAATTAAGATTCCCCTTTCCAGTTGTATCAAACTGGGGAAAAAACCCAAATATGAAGATGTATATTAACACACCTATAAAGCTATATTGACTTTTATTTAATGTTGCTTCTGGGAATCAAATTCAGGTTCTCATTCTTACACGACAGACAAGTTATTGACTGATCCTTTAATGCATTATATTTTTAAAGAAATCTTCAAATCCATTGAGCAGTATCATCACCGTCCCTTCATCTATGATGCAACCACACCATACAAAGTTCTTTCCCAGGCAGCATACACCGAAAGTCTTAGAGACGGGTGGATACAGCAAGATCTGCTCTTTGAGTGCTCATACTTATTCTTTGCTTTCCGCTGTGCCACTCAAGAATGAATAGGTGCTATTAAATCACACATGTGAGGGCACTGAGTTCTTCCCCGAGAGAGAAGGGTAATTAATGGTGATGGTTGACTTAAATACAAGGTTTTTATAACTAAATTGAGTTTTAAGGTATGCACATTTGTCTATGGGTAAGGACAAATTTTAGGTCAAGCAGTCCATATACACAATATGATTTTAAAACTTCAGGATATATTTTAAGGTAAGAAAACAAAATGCAAGACAGTTCAAAGTAGGGATTACCCAAGTTGCATGTCTTGTGATTTAGAAAGATGGTATGTATAACACCAGTTCTTGTAGAAAGAATATTTATGGCAGAAATGACTTAGAAGATATTTGATAAATACTGAATTAAAAAAAATAAGTTCAATATTTTCCTCTGCTCATCTCCACAAGGAAATACTTCTCATCCTTTCGTAGCCAATAATTTTAGTAAGGTACTAAATATTCATGACCACGAGCAAGTTATCATTTCTGCAGGGGTTTGGCACTGAGTCAACAGGTGTAATTAATAAAAGAAAAATCAAACCAATACATTGAAGGAGACAATATTCACACTTCAAAGGGTTAGGGAGTCTTTTTCTGTTTCCCTTAAAGAGGTCATTTAAGTTTCAAATACAGCTTGGATCTCAGGATCAAGAAAGTACATCTGAAGATCTGGAGTTGTTGCCAAGCATCTAGATTTCTACTTTTAATCACACAGAGTAGCAAGAGAGCCTCTCCCATCCAGATATTGGATTGAAAGCACTGCTGTGAATCCAGATGAGAAGATAAAAGCGTTTTTCCCATGGTGCACATTCTTTCAAGGGGATTTAATGGAAATACTTTGTTGTTTGGATCACTCTTCCCAATCAGAGGTAGATCACACCACCTGAGGGACTGGAGAAAGCCAGAAAAAGAGGAGTTGAAAGCATAACAGATTTTTTTTTTAAGTCAAGGGCAGACATTCTTTGATGATGGGACTCTTACTGCAGAAAACTTTCCATCCATTAACTCATTAAGTATCCAGTGATTGCTACCAGCAAGATTCAAGTGGCATTGGAGAGACAAAAATAAATCTACACAAGTCTTCACTTTAGCAGAATTTCTACTTGTGTTGGGAAACAAACGTGTAGCTGAAGAATTACAGTACTACGCTATAGCTCTTAAGAACCTATTCCTCAATGACACAGAAGTGTACAATCCATTTAAAACACAGTTATAATGTGGAAAGAGTTGGAGAGGTGGCTCAGTAGTTAAGAGAAGAGCACTTGCGCTTACATCGGACCACAGCTTAGTTTCCAACACACACATCAGACAATTCACAACTGCCTGTAACTATAGGTTGAAGAGATGTAGTACCCTTTTCTGGCCTCCATGGGCACACACACACACACACACACAAACACAAACACACACGCATGCACACACACTTGTTGTGCAGGCATGCTTGCAAGGCTTCATTTATGTGAAAGGGGCCTTATAGAAAGGAACTGTATGTAGACTGGCTTGGAGGTTAAAACACCAGTTCCAAATTAGAAAAGGGCAGCAGTGAACTATTTAGAAAGAGAAGGTTTATTGTTGTTGTTGTTTGTTTTGTTTTGTTCTTTTTCTTTTCTTTTTTCTTTTTTTCAAATAATCTGTATCCACAATACATGCAAGAAAGGGTGGACATTTCTTTGTAGATACACAGTGTGGCACTTCTGATACAGTGGACTAAGACTTGGAATACTTGCACCAAAAACTTAAAGGCAATGTTGCCACATTCATATTTGCTCTTAAGGAACATTCTGTCTAAGAATCTAGATATAATTGGCTGGAGTCAATGAAGGTGGACATCTACAAAGAGAAAGACATTATAAAATGATTAATAATCTGGGAAAGGGAAAAGTCTAAGGAGGATCACTATAAAGACATCTGTCAGGAACTGGGAAGAATGGGAATACGAGGACCCCTAGCTGAGGTGGAGCACTACTTGCTAAAAGAACACAAATAAGGGCTGACTCTGAAGGAATAAGATACTCTGCACAATGTGTACATTTCCTTCTGTCCTACACAAGTCCATCCAATCAGATGCAAATTCAATGGCAAATCTGCCTTCCACTCATATAACCTGGCACCTCGAAGGTATTCTAGAAGTAACAAGAACATCAGAGTAAGATGCAAAACCAGTAACAAAGTATGAACAAATAGGAGGTACTGAGAGGTGGCTCATTGGTTAAGAGTGCTTCCTGCTTTTGCAAAAGACCTGGGTTTAGTTCCCAGCATCCATATTGGGAAACTCACAATCATCAGTAATTTCAGTTCCAGGAGATCTACTGTCCATGGGCACCCACATGCATATGGCATATACAGACATACATATAAATAAAAAAGAAAAATCTCATGGCAACAGTTGTACTTTGTTAGTGTCATAACTACTGTATGTTTGCAAGTATCTACTCTTCCCATGACCCGTACTCACAATTCCTGTATCTACAAGGTTCTTCAACATAACATGGGGCTCTTCATATATCATTATAGGCTGGGTTTCATCAGTTTCCATAGAAAAGAAAGGAACGCAGGCCAGTTCAAGAGAAATGTTTCTCTTACATCATCACTGTCAGTATTCACAATGAATGCTGGCCATAAAGTTGCCATATGTAATCAGCTCTTGGTGTTCATTTCTAAATGACTCTTGTCCAAATCTTCTCATATGCAAAACATGACTACCAAGTCTTTCATACACGCTGCTGCTGCTGGTAAGTAACTTCATGTTAACTGGTCAAGTATCCATGCAATCTACCCAATAACTGTACATACAAAGCAGGAACTCCACAGAAGGGGGCGTCCGCATCATCAAACTTTTCATCACAGATCTTCCATGTTTTTCGTTCCTTTCACATACAGCACTTTCCATGGGTTTTAGCAAAGATGATTCTGCATGAATGCTTTCTTTCCATCCCCAGAATATGTTAGTAAATGAATCAATTAATAGATTTCTTAAGGTATATTTGCTTCTTATATTGCTGTTTGAGATTGTAGGGCCAAAGTAGAAAACTAAAGATGAAAATCTCCTCATTTGACAACTATAGGAAACATTTTTCATACTTGAACACAGCACAAAAGGTATGTCTAAAAATTCAACTCATTATGAACTTCATATTTTTTTAATGAAAATGAAGTTTCAGTAGATGAGTAACAGTTTGTGAGTCAATTGGGATTTACACCTTAAAACAAGGACTCTGAGATTGGAGATTCACAGTTACTGTAGATAGCAAAATCCTTGTCGAAGTAATAGTTTTATCACATAATAGCCCAGTTTCTTCACTGACATTAAAATTCCCTAATGATATTATATCACCCAGAGGTCAAATAAATAACATACACTCACTCAGACACACATTCACACTCTCACACACACATACCACATACACACACACACACACACACACACACACACACACACACACACAGTCTCACATACCCACATTCTCTTTCTCTCTCTCTCTCCTTCTTCCTCTCCCCTCACATGAACTTCTTCATGAGGATTAAGTCTGGGTTGTACTAAGTTGGCAATGGTCAGAAACCCATCTGACTTCTTTGACATGGCTTCTTATTCACTCCTATGAATTAATGATGTCAAATTACAGGGGGAAAAAGTGCTTTATTATCTGATATGATGATTACAAGAAGAAATCTAGTTATCGTGAAATGATTTTTTGAAGTATTGACTATACACTTTGCAAACTTAATAAGGTCAGTACAAAAATAACTACCTTTAATTTAAAGAGCATTCTCTTTATATCAAATCAGAATCATATTGAAATGATTGCTTCCAACATCTTATAAACTATAAAGTAATATGAGAAATTTATGCACATAGATACAGTTGCTTTGACTACAAAGGACTTATCTTGCTGAGTTTACAAATTTAACAGAAAAAAATATATGAAGAGAAAGAGGGAAAAGGGGGAAAGAAGAGAGCGACAGACAGACAGACAGACAGACAGACAGACAGACATCTAATTGTTTGAAGCTAAGAGGAGAATGGCTTAGGGATTAGGAGAGTCTTGTTAGCCTGGGGATCAAAGCACCTTGCTTTGGGGCAAAATACCAAAGAAACAGACTCTATATTGTCACAAGGAAGAGTGTTTTTTTCTTCACAGAAATCCAAAACAAAGAGCAAATCTCTCTTTCATTTTCGGGATTCCCAACTCTGACTTACTACAAGGTTTAATAGAACAGTCAAAACTTAGATTACAGGAAAGGTTTCCAAACATACTTTCTAGGACTGTGAATACTGCTTCACTGCCACAATTAACATGTGCATGTCAGAAAGCCTGGGGGTGGACATGATGAATCCCTTTTCCAGGTTTTAATATGTTGAGCTAGTGAGCTCTGCACATTTCTCCTAATTTGACAATAAAGATTAATGTGAAAGAATAACATTTTTAATGATGTCTTTTTCCATGATACCAATTCTTAATAAAAATCTATTATGAAGTAATGAATACGAACTCCTCCTTCTAGACAATCCTTCAACACTATATTTAAAACTATTATTCGATGGCCATACTGAATTTATTTCATTATCTGGAGGAAGGGACCATGAAAGAATCCAAAGATCAAGTGTGGCTGCCCGTAGGACTATAAATTGTAACAAAGATAATAAGCTTTAGTTTGTGTTTCCACACTGAGCAAACAGACGTAATCGTAGTTCTCATTAGACTTAATTGATCAACTATGTGAAATGGAAAAAAAAGATTTATTTCTTCAAGCCCAAATGTGGATTTAAATTGAAGAGTCTGCACCTGAAATCTGTACAGTGTTCATATACAAAGGTAAGTAAGATAAGAAAAACGAAGACAATACTATAATGATAGCCCCTCTTAACAATTTATAAAAGAGGGTACTTCAAAGGGAAAGGATGAGCCAGACGCAGAGCCCTCAATGTGGAAATCAAACTGTCTCGGAGCTGACAACCTTTGTGGATCTTCAAAGGCCTCAGCCAGTTATGCAAAGAGGAATACGTCTGCTAGGGCAACAAACCGAAGGTCTTAGAATGACAGCAATTCACTCGACCATTCCCTGGGAAGCCTTTCTGTGCCATTCTAGCGATTAGTGGTTTGTTGGCGATGCCGGCATTGTTTAGCCTGTGGATACATTATCGGAACCTTCTCTCTGCGTTCCAAGAGCCATCTCCCCTTAGTGAGTTTGTCTATGTATTTGCATCTACCTGTTTCAGGTATTGATCATATTGGAGGAGGGCACACCACAGGGAAGCCATTCTAATTTAATTACCTCCATATACTCTAGCACCCACTTCTGGCATCTTCTGGTGCTGCATGCACATGTGTAATTACCTCCAAATAAACACACATGCATACAAATAATAAAAATAGCATTTAACACCTAGTCTGTTCTCCATAAATAGTGTGTTCCTTGTGGGGAGCAGATGAAGTTCTCTAGTGAATGTGTATTGCTGATAAGAGCACATCTGTGTCAAGGACCTTGATGTCTCAAACCCATGAGAATGAACAGGGCTTCCCGGGGTCAGGCTCAGGAATGGCAAAGCCTCTCCTGTTTGGAGCACAGGTGTTGAATAATGATTAACCTTTAGCTTAAAGCAGTGTGTTCAGTACCAACTGCAGCTTGCTTATCTGGATATTGACAGCTTCTCTTAGAGATCCCCCACCCACTCATCCCCTATTCTGTAGTTAGTGAATGCCCCGAGTTTCCCAAAGGCTGTGGTGCATCTCCATCACAGTGTGAGGCTCACAAACTCCCCAGCTTTTCTGTATGCATGCCTGTCGTTCCCTTTTATTTTATTCTTTGTGTCTTTCACATCATGCCTCCAATCCCACCCATCTCTTTCCCCACTCCAAGATAAAATTTAGGAGAAAAGAGAGGGATGGGAGAAGGGAGAAATCTCATCACCGAAGCTCCAGTGTATATTCTTACATGTAAGCATTTATTGAAAAGAATCATTGGTCTGGCTGGAGGCCCCTGGTCCCTCTTGCATCGACACTGGGCTGGGGGAGGACTGGGACTCTTCCTGGACATCCCTTTGCTGCCCCATGTCATGGAAATCCTGCAGCCCTGGGTCCATGGAACTGATCCCCCCCCCCATGCTCTAGCAGATCACAGAAGGGGTGAATGCTGCGGTAGGCCAACCCATAACCCTGGTCTGGGCCTGGGTAGGTGCAGTGTTTGTCAGCCCGCCAACTCTCCCCTGCCTTTGTCAGCTTCCCAGTGGGATCAATCCCAAAGCCCCGAGGCCACAGCAGATCCTTCTATAAATGCATACTGTCAGGTTATACTTAATTATGTGTACCACATTATTTACGTATGTGTTGCTCATACCTACTTGCTGGATATCAGATCCCAGCTCATCCCACACTACTCTCCTGGCCTCAGTTGTAAATGGGTTTGCATCCACAATGAACGTACCTTCATTAGTAAAGGCTCATTATTAAATTACTATAGATGCGACAAGGACACATCAATTATCTTGAGCACTACAACCATCAGAATCACAAAGAATTGACAGTAAAAAGGAGACAGAGAAGACTGTTTAAGCAGATGCTCTCATTTGTTTACTTTGGCTAGCTTCTAGATTCCCTGTATTTTTTAACTGTGACTCCGATCCAAGGAGTCACCATTCCTGCAGGGACAACAACCCAACTGCCACCATGAGCATTTAACACAATGCATCGTTCAACACCATTGTGCTGGCTCAGATCACAGGATCCGCCTATGTCCTCCATGAAGTTAGAAGCTGAATTTTATAAAGGGGAATGAAATGAAAGCAGGGGTATCTGAAATGCTGGGAGACACTGGCTTGCTTACATGTGAGCCAACATTAAAACCTTCTGTCTTGAGAGTCCTTCCTAGCATAATTCTTCTTAGCAATTGAGAGTCAGCATTTCCAATTAAAATATTTTTTTTTAAAAGAAAAAGGAGACCAGCAACAATGATCCAAATTACTATTACAATTACAGGGTATTCACAGCCCATGTATGCCCTAATTATTTAGTCCCTGTACCAGAGGATGGTGTCTGCTCTCACAGACACCCTTACTACCCAACGGAGGCCAGGGCACTTCCAGCGGGCTGGTGGAGCCTCAGAAAGTTTGTGGCTTTGGACATTTTTTCTTTCATTTTTAAATTATACAGACACACGTAAAATGTCTTCTTCTGCATTTTAGTCAGCCTCCTCCCCATATAAAGGGATGGGTTTAAACAGTAAAAGAGCGATATAATGGGAGGAAAGCAGTCTTGCCCCTGGCATCGGGTATTATAAACAGCAGCGAGTGTGCCAACGTAAACCTTTGTGCAAGAGACTGTGTTCTTTGTCAAGTCATGTCTTCCTTTCAAAACACGCTTGCTGCCATTTGTCTGCACTGGGCCAGCTGCACTGCTAATGGGGGCCTTTACCCCTGTTGTACAATGTTTTACAGCTCCGCCGTGGGGGTCGCTCCCTGCGAGGCCTTTACGTCAGAGCGAGGACGCTGACAGACAGAGAGTGGAAAGATGCCAAGAAATGCAGAGCCCGAGACGGAAGGACTGACGAGGATGGAAAGCAATACTGCACAGTGCTCACAGCCTTTCTATTTATCTGACCCACCCTTACTGCCAGAAGCAATGTTTTCATTATTAAGGGGAGGAAAGCAAGGGCAGGGACAAGCATGAGGTTATATAAACATTGTCTTCAAATATAAGATAAGAAATGTTCAGCTAACCCTCCTATCTCATCAAAAAAAAAAAAAAAAAAAAAAAAAAAAAAAAAAGGGGGGTAAAACACGCATCTTTTCAAATGTTTAGTATTTAATTACACATCTGCCATCACATGCATTATGGTAAACATGCAAAGGAAAAGTCCCTGTTAAATTAATATATAAAGACATCTCAAGAGTGCTATGGCTTGCTTCACCGAGAGACTTGGAGGCATCAGTGACAAATCTCGTACTATTAATACAAACTCAGGCTGACATAAAATGAGAGTCAGTAAAGCGGAGCATGAAATCACTTGAAGACCAGTGCTCCAGCAAATGGTATTAAATGTTTTCAAAAGCCCAGCGGACGACAGCATTTCCTGAGCCTCCTCTACGCTGCAAGCACCACATGCCTCATTATAAACTTATTAAGGGGGCTTCAGAGCATTCACAGATCCTCAGGCTGTCCTTCCAGATGCTTCGAAGTTCAGAAGGCTCGGTGCACAAGCCCTGATTCAATTCCCTGTGTTGACTTGCTTTCATCACAACAAACACATTTGATATGAAAGCCAACTTTCCAGTGACTTTTAAGGTCCCGGATACAATACGGAGACTTACAGATGAATTTTTAGAAGATCTCAAATCAGGCAGGACAGGCGGGAAAAGCATTGGTGGGTGGGTCCTGTCAGGAGAGGGTAAATGGAGGGAGGTAATGGGGGTGGTAAGATCACCTTGTGTGTGTGTGTGGGGGGGAGATGAATAAATGCCATTTAAAAAGAAAAGCCCAATGCCATATCAATAAGAAATAAATAATCCTGGCTTGTAAAATAAGTTTCAAAGCCAGCAGCTGAGAGCCTACCAAGGCCCTCATGTAGAGCCAGCCAGATGATGATGGGACAGGATCCAGGACATAAGAAGTGAGATGCCTACCAGCTGCTTAAGCCAAGGTGTGAGAAAAGCAAATGCACGCATGCTGACCGCACGGCGATGTCTTCATCACTACAGAGATGTCAAGGAGTTATCTTCATACCAGTCGAGAGGAGAAAGGAAATTAACTCTGATAGTTTCCCGTTCTTTGTTGATGATTGTCTTTTTTTATTTCTCGATTAATGCCAGCCTCCCAGGCCCTTACCCCTCTGAACCCCAGAGTCTCTTTCACTTCCCCGTTCTTTTTCGGAGACAGAAGAAGAGCTCTTCCATGGCTGACTGTCTGCACCCACGCACTTCACCCTTGCGTGGCATCCCTCTCTCCAGCCCCTGCGACCACGTGACCTCTCTCTCACACTCCTAGCAGCACATTTAAGAATACCCACCTGAGAACCTAAAGACATCTTCCTCCAAGAAAAGCAAAGAAATCTTTTATAAAGTCTGTCGTAGCTTCTCTTCTGAAACAGTCTAACCGCAGAGGCCAGGGTGCCGCACAGTCTCCAGCCTCAGCCTTCTGCATGCCGGGTGGTATGTGTGCACTACCGTGCCAGGCAGTGAAGTCTGCCATATTTACACATCTTCTTCGCTCCAGTGTGGATCTGGAGTGGCTTGAGTCTCTGATGTTACTGGAAGAGGGTATAATCTCATTCAGAGGTGGGTCTACCAGAAGGATGTTGGCGCTTCAGGAATGTGCCCATGAAGGAGACCCAGGTGTCCCAGCCCTTTACTGTCTCTTTGCTTCCTGGACACCATGGTGTGGACAAGACTTCTCCACCACAAGCTCCTAGTGTAATGCTCTGTACCACCCCAGGGCACAACCCTGGGAGCCAGAAGCCAAAGAAAGCTTTTTCTCTTCTGCTGATCATCTCATATGTCTTGCAGCACTTAGAGCAAGCTGCATCGTGTAATCTTTCACCCAGTCTACATGCAAACAGACAACACTAATACTACATAACATAATAGCCAAACTCCACTGAGTGGTAAGTCATAGAAACCGTGACTGATGCTGCTATGGAATGACAGCTTTGACGTTATGAGGTCCTTGTTCAAAGCAAAACTTTCATTCTGTCTCAATAGAACATTTTTGAAAAGATGGCTTACAAGTACATGTTGAGAAAATGGAAGATGGTATCAAAGAGGCTCAAGGGAACTTATAAACTCTCCCCTGATTTTTGTAACAGAATGACAACAGGATCGTTCTAAAATCCTACTCAAATTATACTTTGCCAGCAGCCCTACAGCAGCCTCTAAATAAGGGTTGGAGTGATGGCTCATATAAGCAGTTAAGAGTTTTAAAACAGAGAATCCATGTCTGGTTCCTAGCACACACACCAGGTGGCTTACAACCAACTGTAAGTCCAGCTCCTGAAGATGTGATACCCTTTTCTGACCTCTAACCTCTACAGGTATCTACAGTCACATGCACATAGCCTCTCTCTCTCTCTCTCTCTCTCTCTCTCTCTCTCACTAAAGTTAGTAATAGTTTGTGTGTGTGCATGTGTGTGTGTGTGGTATGTGTGTATGAGAGTGTGAACGTGTGTCTGAGTGAGTGTATGTTATTTATTTGACCTCTGGGTGATATAATATCATTAGGGAATTTTAATGTCAGTGAAGAAACTGGGCTATTATGTGATAAAACTATTACTTCGACAAGGATTTTGCTATCTACAGTAACTGTGAATCTCCAATCTCAGAGTCCTTGTTTTAAGGTGTAAATCCCAAATTGCCATCCTGTTTTGTGCCTCTCTGTGGGTATTTCTTGGGGTGTTGCTCTTTGTCACAGTTCACTGCACCGTCCTCCTCTATTGCCATTCATTCTTTGGAGTGTTATTCACACTCATTTATAAAAATAATAACGTGACTCAATGTATTTCTTACCAGCCCCAGTCTTGCTACGTTCTGCTAGTTATGCTCCTCCCCCTTCTTCCTCTCCCCTCCTCACTGAGTGTGTGTGTGTGTGTGTGTGTGTGTGTGTGTGTGTGTGTGTTAATGTTGTTGTTATTAGAAGTGAAATCAGGACTTCATTAATCCTAGGTAAGCACACTAGCATGTAGTCTTACCACAGACAGTGAGTGGCTTCAGTAACTCAAAGCTTCCAAAATCTAATGTGGTATTTGCTCTGCAGATCCTTCCTTTACTTGCTCCTCTCCAGTCAGTGTTCTTCATCTTCCTCTATCTGAGGTGATTTGCTTGGGGAACCATGAGGTATCAATAGGCACCATCGCAGCTACCCTGGCATCTTATCCATATTCCCAATTAAATGGCAAATTCTGAGGATCTGCTTGTAAAATACATCACAGTTCCACCAGTACCTGAACCCTAGATAACTACCAAGCCCCTCCTCCTGAACTACATGCCAGAAGGGTTTCTCCAAGAGCATTCAGTGTTTCCTGGAATATGTAATCATTAGTTGACGTCTTTCCCAGTAAATATCTCACAATCACACAGGGCTTGCCCCCGGGGTTTCAGATTCAGTAAGTCATGCTAGGGGCTGAGACCTTCTGTTTCTGTCAGTCTCCAGGTGATACTGAAAGGAAATGACCAGAGTGGGGCATTCTGAAAGCCACGGTCTTACCAAGTACAAGCTCTTGAAATCACATGGAAAGAAACTTAGATGACATTCACAAATGAACAATTTTTGAATGAGCCTGTTCTAATGTAATATACATTTCCATAGGCATCAGATTTAAATTATTATCTCAAAACTTCTAAGATAAAACTTCATAAACATGAACAAGCATCTGTCAAATGTGGCAAAGATCTCAGTGGAAATGAGGGGCTGTATCAATAAGTGCGCTGACACCCAAAACAACATTCCATTTAATACTCATTCATTTATAATTGATCAATTAAAAATCAACTCTCAAAAAGGCCCAGCTGAAGATCTCATTCCAATCTTCACCCTGTTTTCCTAAACTAAATTTTTCTTCTTTATTACTCCTCCAACCACTCCTATTTTAAAAATACAAATCGTTAGCACATAGCAGCTGCATCATTCTAGTGCGGTCACCAAAAATCTGCACAGATTGAAAACTGTGTCTGCCTGTTTCTAGCCACCTGCAGGTAATGCTCATAAACCCAGAAACAGGAGAGAGACCCTCAACGTCCAACCCAGAGCTGAGCTAAGAGTGGGTTTGGAGCAGGAAAAGAAATAGACCAAATACAATGAGTTATATTGGGTATCACAAAACACACTATTAGAGTTGGGATGATATTTGTTCCACGAGAGAAGCAGGGCCATCCTCTCCTATAAACTGGATGCACATAAAGGATCAAAGAAGAGGGAAGGGGGTATGGATCAAGCCCCACCCTCCCCATGCCCCTTTCCCCTCCCTTGGCTAACCACTCAGCTTTGTAGTATGAGTCCCTCATGAGTTGCAGAACATAAAATAATCTCTCTTCGGTGGCTAGAACATATGCTAGGATTTCTCAGAGTAGCGCTTGGCTCTGGTGTCTGTTTGATGTACTCTGATCTCATTCCTCTTTGTAACAGGGCCAAGGGGCTGATGCTGGGTGCTGCTGAGCATGTGAAACCCAGAAGCAATAGAGGAGTCACTCAACATCGGGCCAAATCCCAGAAGTGACCTGGTGGAAATTTGACCAGATATTTGTTGTCCTCTTATGTTTTGACAAACATACATTAGAACAAAGCAACAATCAAAATGTGTGATGCAGCAAACACTTCCCAAGCCACTGGCAGGCATGATTAAATTGATTATAAATATTTCTACAGCATCTGCTGCATCTCTTGGCTGACTATTCACAGTTAATTTTTTGACTCCTTAGTTGGATGACAGTCAGCACAATCAAACGAGACTCACCCACTTACAAGCAACTGTGCATTTAGAAAAAAAAAATCTAATTCAAATAAAAAAAATTTGCTAAATCTTCTACTGATTTTACCTACTGTATTTAAGACTCACAATGCCACTGCCCAGACTAAAACTAACCCATCTAACTCTCCTCATTACTTCTACCAGAAAAAAAAAAAAAAAAAAAAAAGCAATGTAATTACTATGGCTCAGATGCTTTCAGATGTGGTTTCTTCAATATCCCATGCCTCAGCCTCTCTCTTGGATCATGTCCTTCAGTAGGATTGTACTGTTTGACTTCTGCAAGTCATGGTTCTTTATACTAATACCAATGCCTATGGTGCAATCAATGCATGTCTTTTCCCATTAGATGGAATAGGCTCAAATCTTGGTGTCATCACTAAATAATATTGTCACCATCAACAATAATATTGTCACATCTAAAATGGTGTTAATTACATCATCACTAAATATCTATACACATCTCTCTAGTGTATGAGATAGGGGAAAGAAATGGAGATTCTCCCATTAAAGTTCTAAGCAAAATCCTAGCCTACATTTAGGTCCAGCCTTCCCTCCCCACCCAATGCTAGGTCCTACCCATCTTCAAAAGGTGCTTCATGAAATACCTTACCAAATAGACAATTTGTTTATTGTAGTTACACAAACAGTATCTAAGATACATAACCAGCCTAAGAGGGCTCGAGCATTAGGTGAAAGATAGGACGTGAAATATACACAAACATAAACACCATGAGAATACTAAACAGTGAAAAATTAAATGAAATTGTCACTTGGCATAAATGGCTTCAACTCAAGGGCATGATATTAAGTTATAGAAACCAGCAGGACAAGTAACACATGTGCTTTTTCACAAGTGATAGTTAAAAGGAAATCATCATGAAAATAAAATAGCCATTGAGAGACATTGAAAAGCAGGACGACTAAATGAGATCTCATTTGGTCAGTACACACTGTAAACATACAAAGTCATACAAACATAGAAAGCCGCTCTGGGTTATAGTAACATGAATTACAATGTGTTTGAAAAATCCCTGCTCAAAGAACTTCCTCATGCCATCTTCCTTGCCTTTACCCCCTTCCTTTAAACACACGGCTGCAAAAGTCACCGACTACACAAAATTCTACCTCCACTTCCCTTGTTGATTGTACATGGAATATTTTAATCTGTACTTTCGTTATTACAGGTTTTTGCATTTCAATTCATTTAGTTATTTTCCTTTTTCTTAAACCAGGAAGTGCATTGCACGAAGTAAGTCTAGATTATCTTTTTATTCTAATAAGTTAGCACTTATCATAAACAAGGCTATAATTATAGAGCAACTTAATGAGTATAGAAAGATAAAGACAACACTTTTATAAAACAGTTTTATAATTTTATACCCCAATCACTGCATAGTTCAAGACAACTTTTTAAAAAATACTTAAACCTAAAGTTTAAGACTACTTTTTTTATTACTTAGAGACATATATTCCTTGTGTGATTTAACTCATCTGTCAAGAGTTGACTTCACAGACTTGAGACTTTGCCCTCCCTGAGGAGTGGAGGGAGGGTGGAATGAGGAGTTGGTGGGGGGAGTGGGAGGACAGGAGGGAGAGGGAACTGGGATTAGTATGTAAAATAAGATTGTTTTTAAATTAAATAAAAATTAATTAAAAAGATTGACTTCACGTCAGGCACCATGGGCATAAGGTCAGACATGACCATGCATGCTATACTCCCTGCACAGCTCCAGGTGGCGCCAACCCAATTTGGTTATCTTTCTATAGAACAGCACAGAACCTACTTGCCTTAAAAGGAGTAATGCCCTTTTCCTATAATGATATTGATGACCACCTTAATTGCCATCCTTCATCCAGTAACTGATGGAAGAAGAGATTCACAGCTAAGCACTGAGCCGAACTCCTGGAGTCCAGTTGTAGAGAGGGGGGAGTGATGAGCAAATGGGTAAAGACCAGGCTGCAGAAACACACAGAGACAGCTGATCTGAGCAAATGGAAGCTCATGGGCCCCAGACTGACAGCTGGGGAACCAGCATAGGACTGAACCCGACCCCCTGAATGTGGGTGTCAGTTAGGAGGCCTGGGAAGTCTATGGGGCCTCTGGCAGTGGATCAGTATTTATCCCTAGTGCACAAATGGACGTTGGGAGCCGAGCCCATTCCACATAGAGGGATACTCTCTCAGCCTAGACACATGGGGGAGGGCCTCGGTCCTGCCCCAAATGATGTGACAGACTTTGATGATGAAGGCCTCACCCTTCCTGAGGAGTGGATGGAGGAGGTGGGATGGGGAGATAATAGGGGGAATGGGAGGATGGGAGGGAGTAGGGTCAGGGATTGGTATGTAAAATAAGATCTTTCAAAAAATAATTATTAAAAAAAAGAAAAGGAAAGGAAAGAAAGGAGTCTGAAAACAGAAGTAGATGAAGCCATAGTGGCCATTTTTGTAAGTAGGGCAAAGTCAAAGGACTGCCTCATTGGGAGCCCACGTGAAGGCCTCAGGGAAGCAGAGTGCCGATCCACCCTGAGGCTTCCTATCAGCAAACAGGTGTCCATTTGTTCTTCTTAGCTACAGGAAAGGTCTGTCTTACACTTTCTTCCAGAGAGGCATAATCAAGTGTTACCCACAAGGTAATGTACAATAAGTGAACTTAAATGAGATTTAAAGTTCATTTCCTGGCAATGGTTCTCATGTCTAACTGCTCCGTGGAGCACACACGGAACACATCTCTCATCACAGAGAGTTCTAGAAAACAGTTGCCTCTGGAGAACTGAAATGAACTGAATCTGCCTTTTGAAAAAAAAAAGAACCTAAGTATGGCACTCTGTTTAGTTAAATCCATTATTAATTGAATTATTGACTCCCTGATATCAAACAATAATTGGTCATCATTATCTTTTAGGTGAGAAAGAAAGAAAGAGAGGGAGGGAGGGAGGGAGGGAAGGAAGAAAGGAAGAAAGGAAGCCAAATACCCCTTAGATCCAAAACATCTGTTAATCTTCATTTATAAGCCTGGAAATGCTCCAAGCCAATATTAGAAAGCCTTTTTTCTTAAGGATAGGGAACATTACTTAATTTTTAATAGCTTCTATTCTATGTTCTTTATCAGTTTTGCTTTTTTAAAAAAGTCAGTTATTTTCACAGGCACAAAGTATCTCAACTTGTACACATTGATCCTAATTGACCTCTTACCCTGTTCTTTTCTTTCTAGTACTGAACACCTGTGAACTTTTCCAAACTTCAGTCATAGATGAATCCAGAATTTAAAAGCGTTTGAGAAATGTCCCTATCCATTGTCAAAATGGACACATTCTTTATACTTCTTTGTGAAAAGTTTCTGGGTAGGTAATTGACATAGGTAATCTCTGTAATAACCTCTATGATGAGGGGACATGGGACAATTTGTAATTTCCACCATGGGGCCAACTTACTGTCTCCCAATATTTAAGGAAGATACAATATTTAAATATTGTTGGTATTCCCCCTGCCAGATTGGCTCTCGCTAAGGAAGGGCAGGTGGGTCCCTGTCTGTTTGCAGAAAAAGAATGTGCCTTCCTAATGTGGTCCTGGACCAAGCTTAGAGTCTGTCAAGAAGGTGAACTAAGTAGACTCCAAGAGCTACACTCCAGGATTCAGTCATAACCCTGAGTTTAGAAAGACGGGATCTCCATTTTGGAAGGCTGCAAGAGCCTGAGATGCATTTGACAATCATTGTTATGATGGCAGGGCCAAGGGTAAAGGGCTCCATCCTATGCATCCCTAATTGAGTAGTTTGAGGAGCAAAGAACTGGATTGTTAGGACAACAGCAAAATGATACAACAAGAACAATAGCTCGCATTCCTCCAGCCTTTATTACTTATTTAATACAACCATGGATATATTAATGTATAAATAGATGAATTTATGTATGACATACATGTATAAATAAATAAAGGCAATTTTCAAGCTATGCTGAAGAATTAGGTCATAATGAATATTCAGTTTGCTACATTTGGAAACTGTAAGAAGTGCAGCAGGAAGTCAGGGGAGGGTCTAATTTATGCCATTATGACTCCCACCAGGAAGTTATTCTATGAGCTTACGAAGCTATTCTGCATTTTAAAAAGTAAAAGTGAAAACATGCACAGAGCTTTATCCCACTATTCAAAGAGTCTCTAAAATGAGAGTCCTTTCCAAAGGACTAACTGGCCATTAAGGGAAGCTTTGTGTTGCTTTTCTGGTCTGGCTTTACTCCCCTTACACAGAATTTGACAGTTGTTAAACAATGGTAGGGGTGGTTGGAGGAATGATGGGTGAAAGGTTAGGTTGGTAGGTAAATGGATGGAAGGATGGATGGATGGATGGATGGATGGATGGATGGATGGATGGGTGGATGGGTGGATGGATGGGTGGATGGATGGATGGATGGATGGATGGATGGATGGGTGGACGGATGGGTGGATGGATGGGTGGGTGGATGGATGGGTGGATGGATGGAGGGATGGATGGATGGGTGGGTGGATGGATGGGTGGATGGGTGGGTGGGTGGATGGATGGATGGATAGATGGATGGAGGGATGGATGGGTGGGTGGGTGGGTGGGTGGGTGGATGGATGGATGGATGGATGGGTGGATGGATGGGTGGATGGATGGGTGGGTGGATGGATGGGTGGATGGATGGAGGGATGGATGGATGGGTGGGTGGATGGATGGGTGGATGGGTGGGTGGGTGGATGGATGGATGGATAGATGGATGGAGGGATGGATGGGTGGGTGGGTGGGTGGGTGGGTGGATGGATGGATGGATGGATGGATGGGTGGATGGGTGGATGGGTGGATGGATGGATGGATGGGTGGGTGGATGGATGGGTGGATGGGTGGATGGGTGGATGGATGGATGGGTGGATGGGTGGATGGATGGATGGATGGATGGAAGGATGGATGGATAGGTTGTGGCTAGTTATGTTGGTGGATGGATAGGCAGGTCAGTGAGTGAAAGAGAAAGAAATAGATGAGTGGAAGTATCCATGAAAACAAGGACCATCAATGGTACCTCTCTACTGAAAGCAACCAATAACTTTCAAAATTCCCTGAAACTCCTGGAACTACATTAGAAAGTAAGAAACAGAAGAGCAAACTATGCTGAGGTAGGGGCACCGTGAGCTTTCCTAGCAATGCTGCATTTTCAGATTTCCTTTAAGACATAGAACAAAGTTCTTCTACTGGGATACTATTTCCTGTCAATTAAGGTTGAAGTTAGACATGATTATCTCATTGCCTTGAAAATCTGTACTTGAAAGAAAGAGAAAAGACTTCCTCTAGGACAGCAGGATGACTTATGACCAGAGTTCTATTCTTGGGGTCCACACGGGGAAGGTAAACAACTCTTCCAAGCTGTCCTCTGGCTCACATGAATATAGCAGCCTGCATGCCCCAATCAATCAATCAATCAATCAATCAATCAATCAATCAAGGCAATAAAAATAAGTCTGGTGCTAGCTATACCTTTCATCATCACAGAAAATAACATCTCCCATAGTACGTTCTAAATAAAATGTATCTCATAATAGTCCTCAGTGACTTATCAAAATTCCAAATTAGGTATATTTAATGACACAAGCAATATAATTCAGCTACTTAAAGTATAACAGCATTTAGTTGATAAGATATTTTCACTACTAAGCATGGTGGAGAAACTTTGACAAACTAAAAAAAAAAAAAACTTATAAGAAATATCAAAATATCAGAAAAAGGAAAGGCCACATGGTGAAAAAGAGATTCAGCACAATCCAAAGACATCTGAATTTTTAAGATGTAAATATAGAGGCATTCCATAGGGATGTTTATTACAGTACATTTGAGACGTATTGAAATCAGAACAAGTCATGTCAATCACTGAAATATTTCATTATCATCCATTCATCTCTATCTACTTACCTATGTATCTGTCTGTCTGTCTACCTGTCTATCTAGCATCTATCACCTACCTATAAACTGGAAGGTTTTTTTTTTTATGTAGTGTAGGCTGGTCTAAAACTGACCATGTAGCTAGGGAAAATTTTGAGTTCCCAATTCTTCAGCTTCTACTACCCAAGTGTACAGATTACAGGTATGTGGCACCATACCCAGTTCTCACTAGTACTTTAAAAGTCACAAGTGAAATAAATCCTGGCCTATTTCTATATTTACTTTAAGTGCTTATCTATTAAATAGGAAACAAATTGTGTTAATGATTAATAAATGCCTGCACATAAAGAAAGGTCTTGACATTAGCACTAACTGGTTAAGTCAGGCGTCCTAAAATTAATATTGGCAATAAATGGAATATTGAAGTTCACTTTTTCTCAAGACTTGAAGACCTATGTAAAGATAACCATGTAGCTTTGTTTCCATGGTGACATTTCTTATTTCATATACTGTTGCCTTGGTCAAGCATGTGGCTCTTGCCCAGAAATCACTAAGCAAGCCAGGTTCCAGAACAAACTGTGAGACTCTAGACTGCCATGGAAATCTGGGACACTGCTGTCTGCTTTAGACTCCCAAGTAGGCTGGAATGTCCCAAAGGTTGTGTGGAAGGTCATTTTAGATTATTTCCAGGGCAACTCATTTCCCTTGATTATTACTGGGTTGTCCAGATGACTTTCAATTTATGATTACCTAACATAATATCTTCATGAATGATTTCACACTCAAAGAGAGTGTGGAAGACTCTTCTTTTTCCTTCAGGAGTCTTAGCATTTGGTTTTGTATCAAGAGAAGCATTGTATTTCTTATTTGACATGTATGCTGAGGCCTTGCATTCAGAAGCCCATGCTCCTGGTGAGGTTTATAACGACCAGTCGTCAGCAACTATCCCTTGGATGTCTACTATCACAGTACATATTACCTCATTAAAACTTTATAATACCCACTAAGATAGGTGATAAGGGAAATAGTTTACAAAAACTCCAGGGAAGTCACATGTCAAGCATGTCAAAGTCACTCAGCTGGGAGGACTAATGAATCATTGTCTAAAGCCAAGTTCACTGCCAAAGGTCATGCTGCTTTCATTGTGCATTATGCATGCTCCACTCTCCCAGAATTCTCAGCTCTCACTAAGTTTATAATGTATACAAGCACAGCTAACTGTGAATAAAGCCATAACCAAAATGCTAAAACAATAATCTTTGCAGTGATGAAGAGATTGCATCTTAAACAAAGGGGAAGGCACTGACCAATGCTCGAGATTGTTCTCTGTCCTGCACATGTGTACTGTGGCATGCATGCGACAACGTGTGCACACACACAAATGCAATCAGCTAAACTACCATCTTCAGGAGAAAGCACTCAAATCGTATTATCTAAATGGGTTGAAGGGGTCTTTTCAGAACTTTTAAAATAAAAATAGTAATGTATAACTAAACTGGGCAAAAACAGATTCCAAAGCATTCTAAGTAGATGTTGTCAAGTAATATTTGAAAGACTTTACCATCAAAAAGATCAGTGCACGTCATTAATATTTAAAATATTACTGAGCAGGAAACTCATGAGAATATTTAAATGCCTAAATGATGCAACATGTCAGCTTCTTGAATAATAATATATAATGATAAAGCTATGGGTTCTCACCTGCCAACTTTGTAAGTAATTCACATGCATACCTCAACCCTGGAAATTGACTTTAGAGCATCAGAAAGACAATCCTAGAGAGTAGCTAAAATATATACAATTCTCATTTGCTGTCTATTTCTAGATTGTTTAAGCAGCAAATAAAGAGAAGAAAAACAATTAGCAATTTGTAACATAACACCAAACAACATATAGTAGCCAAACAAACAAACAAATAAAATCCAACATGAAAAATTCCCACATAATCACAAATCATAGTCAACACTATAAAACAGTGGATTAGATTGTTATGCCTGTTGAGATTTTTATAGTGTCCAAAAGTCCATCAAATTATATCTCTAATCCACTTGCTCTTAGTTTTTAGTAGACAAAGTCTTTAACTGAGAATCAAGCTATGAAAGCTAGTTCTTACAAGGCACACAATTTACACTAAGATATAAGTCATAGGCTGTTTCTGGGAATGAAGTTTGTATGGAGGACTCAGAGGCAATGTGTATATACCCCAAAAGTGAGCAAAGCAGTCACTTTGTATGGGGAGGGGAAGAGATCATCAAACCAAAGGTCACAAATACTGAAGACAGTCCTGCAAGATACCTAAGCCCTTGTCCAGGATTTTAAACTATGCCTCCTGCTTTGAAGGAAGCAGCTGTGGACACAGATGTGGTCTCCCACCGTGACCCAGGCCAAGGCTCTGCTACAGAGAAAGAGGTTAATATTATAGCTTTAATGCTGACAGATTAGATAGTTGGTCTGTTTGTGAGACATAATTGAATCTGGATCATTGAGAACAGCTCTTGATGACGCACAATGTCACAAATCCAGCATAAGAAGGACAGTTTAAGGTCTGATGACAGAACACGCATGTTATTGAATGAAAATTTTGCTGGCTCTATAAGGCAGAGGAGGGATGCAAACAGAGTAGGCTGGTTTTCAAATGAAGATAACTATTTGTCTTGAAAAGGGTGCTCTCTCCAAATAATAGCCCAAATAAAGATAACGGTGAATTTTGAATACTTAAGCAAAATAAACAAGTATAGGGAGGAAATTGGAAAAGATTTTTTTTTCATTTGGTTAATTATTTGTAGAATATTTAGGGTAATGGAAAGAAAGAGGATCATCACACTGAATTCTTTGTGCACAGGAAAGAAATCACCCCAGATATACAATATTCTTCCAAGTGTTTCTCAAATGGCAAACTAGTCACCCTAAAGACTGCACTATTTAGATGGATTTCTTCTAGAAAAATGTATTGAGTGACATGCAAAGAATCTTGGGAAAGATGGGAGGGGTCCATTCAGAGTTACCATCAGTACTAACATCTACATGAGAATTCATTATGCATCTAAGAAGTCTACAGTGTGTTGTACTTTCCTGGTCCACATTGAACAGCTCTTCCACTGTTTGAGCTGGCTCATGGTATCATTCAGATATGAGTGAAAAACACTGCCTGCATGCAGAATGACAGTGATGTAACAGCCAAAGTCTTAGAGAAGATGCAAGGATATTGTGAAGAAACAGAGACAGTAATCTACCTTGGCATTCGTAAGACTTGGCATCCGTTATTCACATCTACCTCCTGCTTAACTAAGAAAGTGGAAGCAGATGGAAGCCTTTCTTCCTCCAGTTCTGACATGAATGGTCCCTAAATTTATCCAATGAAGTCTCCATCTCACTTCAGTAATAATTGGTCGTGGGGAATTTTCTCCCTCAACAAAAATTTCAAGCTGGGGATCTGATTCAGATTTTAGTGGCAACAAAATAACAGATTCTATTACATCCATAGAACTATAATTTTAAAAAGCCACCCACTTAAAAGAGCATATATATCCCAAAGAGTATAAAAATTATGTTGGCTAAGACTAGAGTTACAAAAACAAACTTCATAAAAAGGAATGGTGCACACTAAGTCTGACACATCAAAAGCAATATGAATATTGTTTCTATTATAATTGTGATATTTCAAATTCAGTAAGTACTGCTTTCCAGAATGACTCCCTTGGAATCCAACTAATTTTGATTTTATAAAGCTGTCATAAATGACCATTAAGAATATTTAAGACCTCTGTTAAATAGCTTCATTTTAATAAGTGCTCACTGGCTGAATAGAAAGCAATTCATTTAGTATGGTTTGCTTGGGGGAAAAAACTTAATTACTTATTCTACAAATAACTCCAGATTGCTTCTATTGAACTCAATAGCAATTCTTATTCCATCTAAGTAGCCCAAAATTTGACTCACAGGCATTCTGGGAATAATTCTGTTTCTATTTGGAGAACTAATATTATACAAAATAGATTATAAAACCCCATCATGTATGCTTTCATTAATCTAATTTTCTAAATATTTACTTTGTATTGCCCTGGCTTTGTGCAAACGCTGATGTGACGTTGGGGGTCAGAGAAATGGCAGCTGCACAGAAATACGCTGTGAAATGAAGAGAAGATGACTTCTGATACAGCAAATAGTTTCTCTTTTTAGGTCCGCGAACCCTACTAATTCAAAATATCTAAGCCACAGAGAAAAGCCTACACCCTTGCTCAAGGACTTGTGGGAACATAACTCCTTGTGTTGAGAGCATAAAGGGCATACTTGTAAAATCTTAGATTTTTTTTTCCTGATTTCCAAGTGCATTCGTCCGTACTTAAACATCTCGCTAAAGCCACTAGTGTTTTACTTAGGATTTTTATCACTCTTGTACTCCAGCTACAAAGTCTAAAAGTTCTTCCATAGTCTGTTCCAACTATATGTTCCTCAAAATAAGCTTACTTTAAAGGCTTAATACTCAGACCCGCTGTTTTATAGGAGCTCACACAACATTACTAAAAAACAAAAACTATATACCCACATTTTTTGTTTTATTAATTAATTTATTCATTTATTTTATAACTCCACTGCAGTTCCCCCTCCCCCTTCTTCCCATACCCGCCCCCTACCTCCCTTCTACCACCCAACCCTCTCATGTTTCTATTTTGTTCTGATTGATACTGCAATGGAAGACTGAAAATATGGTCATTTCCCAGTTAAATACTATAAGAACTTAACATTTAAAACAACCTGCTTATATATAGAATTTGCTTTTATTTAAAAGTATGTGATTATAAATTCTTGTTTACATATTTATTGAAAAAATTATAGATTTAAAGCATCCTTGTGTTATCTGGCTTTCTGTCGCTGTAACAAATATCTGAAACAGAAATCAATCGCCAAAGTAAAGTTTATTTTGGTCCACAGATGTGGAACATTTTATCTGGGGGTTTGTTGACCCTGTTACTTTGGGGATCTTCCCTGAGGCAGCACATCATAGTACCACTGCTTACCTCATGGCAGAGGAGAGGTGAGCGAAGGGTCTGTGGTCCTATTAACCTCTCCAAAGTCACACCCTGAGGATCTGAACCTTTTCCATTGGGCTGTTCCTCCTAACGGTTACAACACCTCTGAAAACTGCTCAGGCAGAAACTAAGCCTGAAACATAATGATCTTAGGAAGATACTCATTCTAAATTGTAAGCACTGGAGATTTAGCTCAGTGCTTATTTACCCATTCAAGAAGCTCTTGATTGGCTCTCCAGCACCTAATAATCCAGTCATGGTGGTACATGCCTGTGATTCTAGCACTTGGGAAATAAACACAAGTATTCATAGTACAAGATTATCTTCAACTACATAGTAAGTCTGAGGCCAACCTGAGCTACATAAGCCCCTCTCTCAACAAGAAAACAAAACTTCAAATTGTACCATTGATGTTAAAACCAAGATAAGTCCTGTGGTTGACATCTATAAAGTAATTAATAAACTGTATGAAAATCATATTAGATTGTTTTTTTACTTTAAATACTATAAGGATGTTTCCTCTAGAGAATTAATGTTCACAGATCTCATTAAGACAACCCAATTGGGCTCACAGGAAGAAGAATCTAATGATATAATTCCACTATGGAACTTCAATATGTTACTCCGTAGCATGGTCCCAAGGAGACCTTCGGGTCCTATAACTATCAGGGTTCAAGCCCATTGCTTCTCTACAGAAGCAAGCCTCTCCTCCATTCCTCGACTCACTCACCTGCTAAGAATAGGTCTATTCACAGGAATGGTTTGCTCTTATGTCCTTCCCAACTCCTTTTTCACTTTCTATCATGTTGCTTGCATTTTAAAAATCCCACCACCCTCATTAAAAACTTTCCTCTTTGTACACAAATTCTAGTTCCATAAGGAACAAAAGTCTCAAAACTGGTACCTCTTTTATCCAACAGAGAGATGTAAGCAGAGATCTAGAAATATATACTTCTTAATGTCTGAAACCAGGCCCTTAATTTTGGAGGGATTTGAACAACTGAATGATACCCAGTTAACAACAAAACAAGTTAACATGGATTTCTACAAGCTTTGCCATATAAAGTGGTTCAAAGTTTGCCTGAAGGTGGGTCATCCTTCCAGATCTCTAAGAACAAATTGTTTGGCTTATGGGTAAGGACCTGTTATAGAGATCTACAAGTTCACTTGAGTAAGTTCTGCCCGATCGTACTCTAACAAGCCAAGCACTCTATCATCACATGGGGCATGCCCATCTATACCACAATTCAAATAATGACTTTGGCCCTTAAATACCTGCAGGCCTGTGAGTTCATCACTATTTCACCACAGGTACCTATTTATCTGTGTGTCTATATATCCCACTGACTAACTGTCCCCACTGATGAGGGGAGAGAGTGGGCCAGCATAGTGTCCAGTTTTGAGAACCTACCAAAACCAATTTCCCTTCTCACTATTGTGAAGACACACACAGGAAGGAGGTCAGAACCCTAACACAGGATTCTGGGTTACTCTATTAACATCAAGAGTATCAAAGCCAGGAAATGTGACTCAAACCCAGAGTATCACAGTGATAACTGTATAGTTTTACGTGTAGTGAGTGTTCCTTCAGCACAGTAACAGACATGCAAACTGAGATCATCTTTGTTCTAACGACTATTTAATATTGTCCAGTTGGCTTCTTATTGAAAACAAAAACAAAACAGCTCTCAGGCATTCTCCCACCCTGCTTTTAGGAAATGTAAATTGGTTCAGTCTTCTTGAGGGGCCATTTGGCAGCGTGTGCCAGGAGCGTAAAAACATCCCACATTTTACTGGCTACCTCCACACTTAGGGGTATCTTTTAAATACAGTTTCTGCAACTTAACTTTTTAATACCTTTTTATATCACTATTATTTGTAACAGGAACAACTGTTAGTATTCAACATCTGTACTGGCTTGACCTTGGGGTTCTGACAGGATACGTCCTCAGCTGCAGCCACTAATAGCATCATCTGTGCACATTCACTATGTTCCCTTTTAAAAGGGCCCTGCCCACCTCCCATCTTTCTCTTCCTGTCCCTCCCTCTCCCTCTCCCTTCCTCTCCCTCTCTCTCCCCTCTCTCTCTCCCTCTCTCTCTCTCTCTCCCCTCTCCCTCTTCCTCTCTCTCTCCCTCTCTCTCTCTTCCCTCTCCCTCCCTCTCCCTCCCTCCCTCCCTCTCTCCCTCTCTCTCTCTCTTTCCTCTCTCTCTTCTTTCTCCTTCCTTCTCTCCTTCTCTGCCTGTCTCTTTGTCCCACCCTCTTTTCTGCTGCTCCTGTCCCAAGATGCTGGTCCCCTCCTCATCCCCCCCTTTCCCCATTCCCTTTCCCTAACTAAAAAAACAACTCCATGAGAACTCTGTCACATATCTTTCTCTCTCATGCTACTTTTTAACTTACAACAACCACTACACAAAATGACACTAACGACTAATAACAAAATAAGCAATGGTACAGACAAAGACTACACTGGCACATGACCCTCACAATAGTTTTTGAATGCCTGCCTACCATGAGGAAAAGTGTCCAGGAAACACACAAGATTAAATAAGCTATATTGTTCTGGATAGAATGTAAACTACAACTAAGAAAGCCTAAAAATGCAAGTTGAGCATCTCATAATCATGACTATACCTTTGTCCCCTGTTCTCGTTTGTTTGGGGGATTCCCTCATTGTTGTTCTCTATTAGAATGACTTCAAAAACACCGACCGCACGGTTTCAAATGAAAGAAATCCCAACTTTGTTTAGTGAAAGGACTTCAAGTTTTGAGATGCCATGGGGTAAAAGCTTAGCCAGAGCCCAGAGGGCACATTCAGAACTGTGTGAAGATGAGGCTGAGAAACAGGAAAGGTAGAGGCAGGAAGAATCCTAACTGGAGGGGGGGGGGTGTAAACAGAACACGTCTATAATGGGGATGCTTGAGTCAACTAAACTTGTGTAAAATCAGTTACTGGGTGAAACAGAGAAAGTCACTTTGTAGTTAAAGAAATCACCCTCATCACCATTGAGCACAACAGGCTTGCTATTCAAGATGAGGTCTCAGGTGGCTGGCCTTACACTCACTACGAGGCCAAGGATAGTATGTAAATGCTGACCCTTCTGTTTCCGCCTTCTAGGACTGGGATGAGCATTGTGTGTCAGCACACCCAGTTTACGTGGTGCTGGGAATGCAGTCTGGGGTCTGCTATGTGCTAAGCAAGTGCTCTACCGGGGGAGCTACATTTTTTTTTCAGCCTGAACTTGTATTATTCCTTTAAATACCACAAAAACACCAACACTTCACTTCCCAATGTGCTTCCAGAACAATGGCCTCCAGCAAGAAAATAGAACTCATCATTAACAGTTTTGTATCACAGCTAGACAGTTCACAGAGATTCCTTTCCAAACTTACAAGGGCGACTATTCTGACCCTTCTTGATAGGTAGAGGAATTTTAATTGACATTTTAAAAATTGTGATCACTGAGATCAGATATGCATGCCAGACATCTCCGTAGCTCACACAATGTTTTGGTATTGAACGTCAAAATCCATTCAAGAGAAGACATCACAGATAATCAATTTTTCTTCCTAAGTCCCTTCAGTCTTTCATTTTCCTTCAATAAGAAATGTTAAATCCATCAGTTACACATGTGGTATTTCCTAAAACCCAAATCTAGCTTACCAGGAAAAAAAAAAAAAAAAAAAAAAAGATTACAAACCCAGAATCCCCCTGATTCTTGCTATAGAAAGACTCCAGATGTCAACTCAAATCCAACCTACTGCACTGCAGATTTATTAATGAATGACTGCCAGCAGTGAACATGAACATACCGTGGCCCCAATCCTTCTGCCTCGGTGACGTCAAGAGCTCCACAGCCCTGTATTTCCTGGGCAAATATGGGGAAAATCCAGGTCACTCATTACAGGAGCATGAATGTTATCAAGCAATGTCTCCCAGCCATTGTTGTGCTCTGCCCCCTAGACCCATCTGCCATCAACGTCTAAATCTTTGGACATTATTTTTGGCTTGTTATTATTAGAACAGAGCTATGCAGCCTGTACATGGGGCAGAAATTAGAATTAACCATGGATTTTGAGGAAGCGATCCATCTTATGATCCCACATTAACTATATTTATAAGAGTTCAGAGGACCATTATTCATGTGCTTATTTCCCAGCCTAGTGACTGACTCTCCAGTCTTTCACATGAATTTATGGAATACAGTCACACAAAAAGGGCTACTCTGTCTTACTGTGGGGGCTACAGCAGTTTGTTTACACTCTAAACAACGTGTTCAAACTCAGCATGGTCATCAGAGACCAGCACAGAGAGGCCATCATCTGTCAGGCTTACATTGAGGCTTGTTTATTCTGTTAGGGATGCCTGCCAAGCTTGTTGCCCACGACATTTTGGCCCAACCTCTAGAAAAAGCGAATGAATGCCTTACGCCTCTCATGCTGCACTCAGACAAGACACAGAAACCTTTCGGCAGGAGAGAAAAACCTCAGAGACAGCCACAGGTGCACATCTCTAGGCAAGGGTAATCAGAGAACTGCTGTCTTCAGCCTGGGAGGGTAGTTCAGTGGGCAGTGTGCTTGCCTGGAGGACATGACAATCTGGGCTTGATACCCCTGCCCAAGTGATGGCACAGGCCTGAAAGCTCAGCATTTGGAGACAAGAGGATTAGACAATGTCATCCTCTGCTATAGAGGGAGTTCAAAGCCCGTCTTAGAGTATATGAGATCATATAAACAAATAAACAAACAAACAAATAAATGTTCAGACTCAGAGGATCTTTTCAGAATATTGCATTTTCAGAAAAAAAAAAAAAACGAATATTTCCAAGTAACTAATTAAGTTTTACAAGAATTATTGGTTCATTTCCAATAGAAGTTGAATATACTAAAGACTGAAATATACAACTTTGTTTTAACATGGATAATTCTTGCAAAATAACAGGGTCCATTTGGGAATGACACTTTACATTTGAGGCTTTAAAAATCAATTTTCTCAAAAGCCTGCTCATTTAAAAAGAGATACTGGTTGTATGTGTGTTGGCCACTTACTTGTTTTTTATCGGCTAGCTCTGTCTTAATTATTAGGCCATTTCTATTAATCTAGGTACTTCCACGTGGTCTCTTCTTACCGGAGAGAGGGGCTGGTGTTCTGCTCTCCCCGTCCTCCATGCTGACTCCTCCCTACTACTCCTCTCTCCTCCTCGTCTCCTACTCCCGCCTATCTTGCTTTCCTATTGGCCAACAGTGCTTTATTCATTAACTAATAAGAGAAACATATTTACAGGAACATGTGAGTGAAAACAAAGATGGTTTAAAACAAAAAAGTAAAGGAGGGTGAACATCAGACCAATTTGAGAAAGTTCTGTAATTAGAAATTCAATTGGATCTCAAAAGGTAGATTTTTTTCCTATTGTTTTTGTTTTGTTTTGTTCAAGCTGGGGTTTCTCTGTGTAGCCCTGGCTATCCAAGAATTCACTCTGTAGACCATACTGGCCTTGAACTCAGAGATCCACCTGCTTCTGCCTCCCAATTGCAGGGGTTAAAGGTGTGTCGCCAAAACTGGCTTCCAAGTAAGTGAAACAACAGTCATGAATGCATATTCCTTAAACAGCATTAGTAGCATTGTCAATTTAATCATGAAAAGGATTCCAGAGTCAAGGTTGGGCTCCCTGGAGGGCTGGGTAGAGGGCATCAAAGAGGGAGTGTTATGCAAGAAGTGAAGGTCAAGTCTGCTCCCCCACAGCAAAAACCTCAAGAAAGTTTTCTGTCTCGCTTATTTCCCTTAAAGTTCTTTTGTGCATTTCATAATTGTTCAGTATTTCTGGAGATAGTTTGAAATGCATAGGGGAGAAATATGCCAGCGAGGTATTGCTTACCATTATGTTCATTTTAGATAGAAAAGTGTAATTATATAATTCCTAGTAAATGTAAACAAGTAACGCAGTTTCCATAGAAATTTTGGGCAAGATTCTGAAATGGGAAAAAAAAAAAAACTAGACAAATTAGTGGGTACCCTGATCACTTTAAGCCGGTTTATAATTCCATACAAAAGCATGACTGAAGTATAATTCAAGGTCAGAATGTTGATAGTCACAGAAATGGTGTCTCACCTACTGGAATGCAGCTGGTTACTACCCAGTAGTGACTGACCACTTACGTGAATTTTTATAAATTTATTCCTTTCCTGGTTTGAAATACGTGTAATACTGGGACTTCTCATTTCAATCCATTGTAACTTCCTACTAGTTCATTAAATAAAAGATGCAGCATCCATTGAATGATTGTATGAGTTATGATTTAACTTTAAACACTGAATCCCTCATGTCTATATATATGTACACATACCATCACAGACAGATATCAAAAACTGAAACTATATTATGCTTAGGTTGTAGATACTTTCCTTGGTTGTTATTTTGTGGTTTCAAAATGTATTCAGTGTGTGTGGCTTACTTTAATAATCAGAGAAAGGGACATTTAAAGGGACTAAGAAAATAACTCAAAGTGACCGTTGAACTCTATATTTACAGCAAATAGCTTATGCTTTTCATTTCTGATCTTAGGTGAACACTGCATAAGCCACCAGCTTCCAAATGACAGTGTTCACCAAATTTCACTCTGTTTTTTAAAACTAAGAGACAGATACTTCACACTGAGAGCCGTTCATTTCTATGACAAATTATATTATGTAAAATACCATAAAACAAACCTCAGTGGTAGAATATGAAGCAAAAGATTGAGGACAAATCTGAAATTTTAACCAAAATGTAAGCCAGGACTTTTCTAAATTATCGATCAAATTTGGAAGAACTTTAATGGTAACAATTAATTCATATCAATCTCAAAGAATGAGTTTACTGAGTTAAATCAAACTTCCTTCTCTGTCCTTCAGAGACCAGAGCTAACTCCAAAATCACATTGCCCCTTACAACAAAAATGATTGGAAATTGTCATAGCAAAGGCAGGAGCAAAACAAATAATACCCCACGGATGTTAGGAGAGGTTGGCAGTGTCATAGTTTGCAAAAGGCAGGTTATTGTTCAATAAACCTCAAGTGAAACACTAAAGAAGGCATCACTTGAAATCAATAACTGAATTGTCTATGGGTTTTGGGAGTTCAAAGAAAGGAAACGAGCCAGCTAACAAGTTCTGCAACGCTCAGTTACTGCATTCAGCTGTCTGGCCAGCACTCACAGGAAAAACAGCTCTGCTCATCTTTATGCAATTTCAATTTTTATCAATCTATTCTCATGAAAGGCTATGAGAAATATCCCCAGCAATATGTAAATGCCAAGTTCACTCACAATCCCAGCACCCCAGAGTAAGGATCTTGTAGCCAGATGGCTAACTAAAATCCCTGAATTCCAATGACAGACCCTGCCTCAAGGTACAAGGTGAAAGGTAATTAAGGAAAACTCAAAACCTTAATCCCTGTTGTCTGTTGTACACATTTACACACACACACACACACACACACACACACACACACACACGGACTGGATTGTCAGGAATGCAGAAGGATGGAGTCTCCACAACAAACAAATAGGAAGGCAGATTCTTGACTGTCACCATAACAGCAGAAGATAACAGGCCATAGGGAGGGGCCATTACTATGTGTTGTTGTTAATTTGACAAGGCACAAAGAGTAAACTATCCCCGAATGTTAAAAAGTTAAAGTTCCAATTTATATAACATGCATGACACTAACTAGGTGACTCTATAAGCAGATAAAAGCAGATAACCCTGAAAATAATTGGCTGGGATTTTTTTCTCTCTCATTTCTAACTAACTTGGAGAGAATTTGTTCTAACTTGCAATGGCTGGGTACTTTCAGATGACTGATGCATGGGCATCAAATTGCATCATATATGTGATATGTATAAAGACTGTCTAGAAAATGAGGTCTACAGAGAGAGGAAACCCCACTTTGTGTCTGAAAAGTCTGAGCAGCAGATTGGATTTGCTGCCTTTGGTTCTTCCAACTCGCTAGGAAAAAGCAGCCACTGTATTCTTTTCCAGAGAAGCATGAAGTCTGGAAGGCCTTGGAGCCACTGATTGCAAATAAAGCAACTGGTGACAATCAAAGTGTGGTTCAGCTGCAAGGTACAGAGAGCACCTGCTGTGAAGCCACTCACTGTGCCAGCCCCGAATCCAACTGCAGCACGGTAGAGTGCAGAGACAGCCCATCAGATGGACAGTCTTAGTGTCTTAGTGCAGTTTGTCTTAAACAGCAGTGAACACACGCACGCACGCACGCGCACGCGCGCACACACACAAGGAGAAAGGGCTTATCTCAGAAACACCCGGAGAACTCCAGGCTCATCTTGTAAAAAGGGTTTTTGCTTCATGGAAAGATGGCCAGGCAAGCATGGTGTGTAATTAGGCTTTCAGGCTCTGTGCCTTTCGGCTTCCTGTCCCGGGGTCCACTTCTTTATGTTTAAACTCCAGTTCTAGGGGAGCTTGATGGGACTTCTTTTCATCCCCATCAGCTCCCAAGTATTTTATCAATGGATATTTAAAAGAAAGCAGTTGAGGAAACTGAACTAAGAGGATTGAGAATTTGAGGCAAGCCATGCTTCCCAAAGCAAACTACAGTGAAAATGGAAACTCAAATTGACATATCACATATCTCTAGGAATATTACAGCCATGTTGGTGACTTATTTTGTATTTAAAAAAAAAAAAAGCATGTATTTCCATATCAAGTTGGCAATGTTCTTCCACACCACACTAATTCTCCATGCACCAAGAAAGGAATACATACTATACTATATCTTGTTGCTCAAACACTTCCTCAATTTCAGTAAAATGACAAATTTTCCAATCATAAGAGCCAAAGCAACAAGAACAAATGATCTACTGTGTTCAGCACTCACCAGGGAAAAGCCATTTGAGGTAGTAGATATCTGTTTACCACGTCACATCTCAGGTGAGGCTGGTAGTAGTTCAGGTTGGAAATCTGGATAGAGTTACACAAACCCAACCCTACACGTATCAGTGAATCTCCATACCACTAGAATAGCCATTCAGGAGCCAAAGAGCTTCACATGGGGTTTTATAATTTCACTGTCAATTACATCTTTATTGATTTATCTATCACTAGAAAGAGAGAAAAAACTATGACATAATTGAAACTAGAAAACATAAAGCTGTATATACCCATGTCTCAGCTTTCCTATAGTTTATCTTTCCTCTTTACCATCTATCACCTCTCTCATTCTCTCTTCTGAATTTTACACTATGCCCCAACTTACACCTGATTACATACATGTATATGAGGGAGAGCACATAGCTTTTATTCCTTTCTGAGTTTGGGTCACACCTCACTTACTAAGCACATCCATTCTCCCACAAATTTCTTGGTTAATTTTTTCTTTATGGTTGAAATATTCTAATATATATTATATCATATATTTTCATTATTCACTCATCTGTTTATGGACATGTAGGTTGGTTTTATTTCCTTGCTGTTATAATAAATAGAGACCAATAAACCTAAATGTGTAAATATATCTGTGGTAGGACTCAGAGTTCTTGGCTTGTGTGCATAGGAATGGTATAAGAGCTACCAGCACTAAAGCCAGGAGATGTAAATAACCTAAACAGGCCTATTATGACAAATGGGATCAAAACTGTCCTCAAAATCTCTCTACAAAATCTAGGATAGAATGGGTTCACTTCCAAAGTCTTTCAAATTTTAAGGAAGATTGTCCACCCTCATGATGAGAAGGCAAGCTGGTGAAGCAGATGAGCCACAGAAAGACTTTACAAGTAAATGTTTGCTTGTTTGAGAGGAAAGCAAGGAACTGGAGGGGTCCCTAAGACATTTTTCAAAAAAGCATTCCTGAAGAAATCATCCTAAATAACAGAGTAAAAGAAGTCTTAATAGGTTTCTTCTTACTCATAATTTTGTACCTTTGAATAAGTCTTCATTCCCCAAAGTAGTACAAACTCTGCTCTGTGCTTCCCCCGCCCCCAGCATGTTGAGTTATGTACTGAATGTGAGGCTTCTACATGGGATTTTAATCAAGACAGGCACACTGACTGTAAAGCAGGGCTGAATTCAAAGTGAGAGTAATATTCACCTCTGTAAGCAATAAATATGCATTTGTGTGTTCTTAAAAAGGTAGTAAAAATGATGCCATATAAATGGTAACTAGTATCTCTTCTAGAACTTACTGAACATTCCTCTGACAACTGGATGCATGATACACCCATAGAATATCAACAGTCATAATTATACATCAATGAATGCAAATTAGACTCTACCCCACATGGCTGAAAAGGCTTGAAGGTGCCTCTGAGAGCTTTTTTCTAGGCTACAATCAAACATTACTTCTGTTAGGCATACATTCTCACAGCAGGCATTCCTTGGTTCTCGCCTGGAAGCTCAGAGATACAAGAAGGAAGTTCTGAGGAAAGAAATAATGATCATGGATGACTAAAATCATATTTTTATATTATGAGAAATTCTTCACTTGGGAAAATATCTGACTTAAAATTGGCATAAAGTTATTAATCATAATAATAATTCGCTCACAATCATATTCTCAACTTCTAAGTTTATCAATACAGATATAACTGTCTTTATTCTCTTATATTTATATGAAGAGGGGGAAATTATGATACTAAGTTCAGTAAAATTTTGAACAATAAATGTGACACTAGAATAATAGCTCTAGGAGAAAAATTGCCATGTTTCTAAAGTATTATAAATGAACATCCTTTGAATAGCAAATACTTTGATATTAGCTTATGAATTAAAAAATCAAAGTACAAATTCATTTACAATAGATTTCTAGGAGCTGGAGAGAGGGCCTAGTAATTAAGAGTATTGTCTGTGTGTTTGTTTTCAGAAGACCGAGGTTTAATTCGCAGCATCCACAACTATCTATGCTCCAGTTCCAAAACCTTCTGGCCTCTGAGGGCACTAGGCATGTAGATGTCACATAGAAATACAAGAAATAAAAACACCCATACACATATAACAATACTAATATAAAACAAAATGAAGGAAGACAATAGAATTCTATCTATACTGCAAAATGGAGAGAAGCTTGTGTTTAAAAAGCTGTCTTGGGGCTGGAGAGATGTCGCAGTAGTTAAGAATGCTTCCTGTCCTTACAGAGGACCCAGATTCAGGTCCCAGCTCTCATATCAGGTGGCTCATAACTTCAGGAGTAGCTGACATCCTTTTGTGACCTCCACAGGGATTCACATACAAGGCATACATTCACACCGACACAGACATAAGTATAAATTTAAAAAGTGACAAATCTTTATAAAAACAAGAATTTTTAAAATATCTTTCTGATTATCATACCTACAAATGAAAAAAATAATGGCTGGATAATTTTAAAGGTAAGAAGAAGACCTTAAAGTTTTTTTTTTTTTAAGTACCACACATACCTCATTCCCCCCCCAATGTCAAAATAATGCTTAAAAAAATATCAGAAGTAAATTCTAGCCTTGATAAGAACTTGATCAGATGATTTTACCCCCATGAATCTCCATTTTCCTATGAGAAAATTAAAGCAAACACAATGTTTGTAGGTTTCTTCTATGGATCCAATCAGAAGACATACTTAAAATACTTTGCACGGTGTGACTAACTGCAAGCTATTATTAATTCAAGATAAAGAGCTGTGCCTTCACAGCCAGCTTTCAACCTCTCCTGCTTTTGGCAGCTTCTTTCCACAAGTCCTTTTTCAGGCCAAGCCTCTCGAGACCGGTTCAATTAAAAACGTAACTACCTGTAAACAAATGGTAAACTTAACTTGTGACACGCATACTCACACAATGCAGAGAAGGGACCCTGTGCTTGTAGCTTGCTCTGAACTGCACCCAAAATGTAGAGGCATAAGTGGGTGGATAACGGGTTGGAGGGTGGACAGGCTAGAAAATGTTAACGGTGAAATGTAGCCGGAACCGGCATGGGTGCTCAATATCAAAAACATCACCAGGTTTACATGTGTTCATAGTTTCCCATCTACAAGATGGAGGAACCTAGGCACCCAGCGCACTTCAACAAAAACTCACTGAATCTGGTGAAATTCCGAGGTTGACTCCACAAAAGGAATGACTTGGGAGGAACAGGACTACCGTGTTCTTACCAAAAATAATGTTCAAAAAGGGTTACAAACATGGCTGGAATCTTCACCAAATACAGGAAGCCTGAGGTGCCTAAGTGATGTAAATCACACTGTTGGGGACAATAATGATTTTTCTATATTGCACAAAGCAAGGCAGCATGTCAAATGGTCTTGCCACCTTGTCCCTCTTAACCAGATTTTAACCAAGTGATACATCAGCACTGAAGAAAGCGTTATGTAGAAAAATGAATTTGTGCATATTATGTCTTAAATATTAGGAGCTAGGTGACATATCTAAAGTCCTGCTGCCCTGCCCCAATCCCATCCTTCCAACCATAAGCCATCCTGCAGATAGCTCCTCGGTTTTATGTTTTAAAAAAATGATTGTAGCAAAAGCTCACTTGTTTTTTCCAATTCTATTTCTCTAACAGCATATTGAGTTATTCTTCAGTAGCTTGTTTCTCGACCAGAAATTCATTTTCATGGCTGTGAAATATTTTCTTGCCAATAGAGCTGGGCTTCATGAATCTGGATGAAAATTTGTAAGGCTGCAGCCCTGTTGTTCTTAGAAAATGTCATGTTGATTGTCATGAAATTTTGAGAGATACATCTGCTGATGGACAGCATTTACTTTTTGCTGGGATTTTTAAGAAAAACTGATAAAAGGGGTCTTGGGGTGAAATATTAATTCATATCTTCAGTAGCTTCAGATTTCAAAGACAGTTCTAGACAGACGCATGACCCTTCTTAGTTCCACAAGCCACCCCATGCATTCTGAAACCCCTGAAGACTGTCAGGAACATATCTTTCATTTTGTACCTTGAGGGTAGAGAAGTGTGTTTTGTACCCAAGAGGGTAACACTCCTCACATATGGCTCAGCAGAGAACATGGGAGCCTGTCCACACCAGAAATGAACACTCAGATGCCACTTTCTGCTAATGACAGAAGATAGGACAATCAGCGGTTACATTCTCATTTTCAATGTATAATTGTAATAGGTACTGACATTTGAAAAGTCCATGGATTCGGAACAGTTAGATGGAAGAGCCAAATGCTGTGATTTGGTTGTCACATTCTCTTGCTTTTGGGAAAGGCTTTATATCTAATCCCCAAGGTCTGGATCCCTAGGGACCTCAGCATATGTTGAAGAGACTCGAGAGTATCAACATCTTGGATCATTTGAATAATCACATGAAATTAATTCTTCGTCATTGTCACTACATTTCTCTTTAATAGATTTACACAGTGTTTGACACCACAGACTAGAACTGTACAGGCAATGACCAAGGCAGGGTCTGACACTACATCTTTAAGTTGTGTATTTAAGGTGTGAATATTATAAATGTCTGGTTTTTTTTTTTTGCTCAGTCTTGAAACTATTATCCTTTATTTTATATTCTAATTATACCAAAGTTGACAACATGATTGTTATACATCTACTAAATCCACCCCCCAATACACTCAAATATCATAAAACCAAATATCACACAATACAACTACTTTTCCACCCAGCACTGTTATTAACAAGGAACTGGTATTTTGCAAGTGTAGATTATCTAGATGTGGGAGGCATTAGCATTTTGCTATTCTTCCATACTTTATACTGTGCAAACATTTTTTTCCTAAATTTCCCACTATTCCAAACAAGAATTAGAGCCAGAGCAAAATCACTTGCTTAACTTGGCTCCTGGATATTCAGGGACACCAATGCCTTTCCTTCCTCTATCACCATCACCACCAGCAATAGTCAGAACAAGACGGCAAGAGGTTAAGTTTATCCTATAGTAAAAGTCAATGATAGCTTCCAAAGAAACATACTTTGGAATTCCTGGAGCCTGTGAGGTTTTTGTTTTGTTTTTAATTTCTCAATAGGGATTCTTCAGAATTAAAGAATGAAGCTTCCCGAGATGACTCAGGATTATCTGGGTGGGCACAACTTACAACCTCAAAAACCTCCAAAATTAGAGAACAATGAAGAAAACAAGAACAGCAGAGGCAGAGGGTAACATGAAAGCGGACACAGGATGCGAAGGTGCTTCTTTTCAGATGGTCCCGGCATCTTCCTTCAGACGCTGGAAAAGAAAGAAAATAGTTTTCCTCGTGTCTCCCGAAGAAGGAAGGCCTTGCGGACACCTTGTTTTCAACCTGGTGGAACTGACTGCGTATTTCTGATCTGCACAATTGGGAGAAAGCATGTGTGTGTGTGTGTATGTGTGTGTGTTATTTTCTGCTGCTGACTCTATGGCAACACATTAAGAATCAATGGGCAACACGAATTAGAAAAAATAAATAAAGACACAAAATTGGATGTATGGGGAAAAGTTGGGGAAGAACTGGGGGAAAGGGTAGATATGAAAGCCTACTGAACTAACAAAAGTCTAAAATAATAATTAAAAACTTGTAAAAGAGATTTTCCATATTGGTAAATAATCACTTAGTTTTGTTAAAATGTGAAACTGAGGACATGTACTCTTCGATGTCTTAGTGGTTTAGACATTAAGCTATTTATGGTTCCCAAACATTTTGCCCTTTAGTCCAAGCCAAATTTGAAAATTCCCCAAAACTAGATTAAAAGCTCAGCATTCCAACATCTAAAATGACTTTTGAGGAGACTCTGATAAGATTTAGAATTTAAACCATTCTTTATTTGTTTCTGTGTATACTGAGGGTCACTGGCTACTTGCTGTTTTTTCTGAGAAATAGCTCTGAAGACAACTTGCAGCTGTGACAATCCAGCCACAAAGATTAATAAAACCCCCGAGGGAGAGCAGATCCCAAGGAGACTTTAACAGCTGAAGAACATGGGCTTCATGACCCCATGGTTACATCTGTAAGAGGGAAGATAAAAAGTAGGATCCCTCTGTTAGTTTCCAGAATGTCGTACCAAGTGGAGCTTGAAGGAATGAGAAGGGAAGAGCTGGGGTTGTAAGATGTACCAGAGCTACAGCCTCATGAAGCCAACTCCATGGAAGCCACTCTTGGGCAGTAGCTTCCCCGGTGAATGCTTCTAAAGGATCAATTTAAAAAAAAAAAAGCGATGGAGTCGGCAGCAGTGTGTTAAAGGCACTCTTAGTGTATAGGGAACAGATGAGGAGTCTTTTCCTTGGGCTGAGGATGTGGCTCAAAGGGTAGAATCCTTACCAAGCATTCAGGCATCCCTGAATTAAAAGCCCAGAATTTCATAAAACCAAACATGGTGTTGCACACCCATAATCCCAGCACTCAGAAGATGAAGGTAGAGTGATCAGGAAGGAGTTCAAGGCCACCCTCGGTCACATAGTGAGTTCAAGATTAACACCCTCCACGAGAAAACAAAACAAAATAAAAGGGAGGAGGAGAAACTCATTTATCATACATCAAATATTACTTTGGTATAAAATTCAAAACTCACTACGCCTTTGACATGTGAACTTTTAAATGAATAATGCCAATTTAGGCAGAATTAAAACACCTAGACAATCTGCCTGCTTTTTAATGTTCCATTTCCTGAGAACCAGAGGAAGCAGAGACACAGATTTGGAGAGGGTGAATTTGCTGTTCAGAAAATGCCATCAAAGTGCCACTAAGGTGTGAAAGGAGATGTGGGGACCTTCTTCACAAACAGGGATCCGTGAAGCAGAAGTGTGGGAGACAGGAATGACCCAGACCAGTGGCTCCTTAGGTTCATATTATGCCTCACCTAGAACACCTTTAAACAACTCCAGTGTCCTGGCTGTGGGGAGGAAATGTGCACGCCTCATAGTTTAAAATTCTAGAAGAGATTTAATGTACAGGCTAGACTGAAAACACACACACTTAGAAACCAAATTGTTTCCTACCCTAACTGGATTCTTCAAAGGCCTATAGTGAGTCTGAAATGTTTAAAAGCAGAATGATCTCTAGATGTGTGAAACTAATCTCCAAAAGAAAGCCTAGTGGCTCAAAGCACTATAACAAAATACAAGAGACTGGGTAGCACTGAGCAATAGTCGTTGCTTGTTTTGCAGTTGTTGAAACCAGACTTCCAAAATGATGGCACCAATATGGTCAGTTTCTGGCTAGAAGTCATGCTTCATGTAGATTTCGGTCCTCTCCTGTGTCCTTGCATGGTGGGAAGACAGCGCACACTCAAACTGTCTTGTCTCATTAATCTTATCATGCATGCTTCTCTCTGGTGACTGCATCTAAACCTGCTTACCTCCCAGACCTCTGTCATATACCACCACACTGGGCTAGCAGTGCCTATACATATGAATTTGGGTACTGTTAGACTATAACTGAACCCATCATATGCCTTCTGCATATTTTTAAAGTCTCTAAAAGTATAAGAACAATGAACGAGTCCTGGGAGGAAGTCTTGAGGCCTTTCATCCCAGCACTTGAGAGGCAGAAGCAGATGGATCTCTGTCACTTCGAGACCAGCCTGATCTACAAGAGCTAGTTCAGCCTCCGGAGCCACAGAGAAACCCTGTCACTAAATAAATAAATAAATAAATGAATAAATGAATGAATGAATGAAAGGAAGGAAGGAAGGAAGGAAGGAAAGAAGAAAAAAGGAAAAAGAAATGATAGTGATGAATCTCTGATAATGCAAATGACAAATTTAGAAAACAGTAAGAGTTGTTATCAAATATGGGAAGGATATAAGTAATTGGGAAAGATAATAACAGGATTGCAAGATGAAGCATGATGGTACACAACTGCAGTCTCTGAAGGCGGGGGGTGGAGGCAGGAGTCTCAGGCATTCAGGGCCATCCATAGCTATACAAGGAGTTTGAGGGCAACACAGGATATGGGAGACCCTTTCCCAGAAAGCCAAAAAGAGACGTAGAAGATGAGTGCAGCCTCCAGGCAATGGAAACCCTGGAAAGCTGGCATGCCAGGAAGCAGGGCAAAGTGGAACAAGCCTGCATCATCCAAACTACTTTGCCCTAGCAGGGACTGAAGGCTCGTGACTGACACATTGACAAGATCGCTGAGGGACCATATTCCTAGCAAAGCCTCCTTGCTCCATCACCTGGTCAAGCTAGTAGACCTTGTGGAAGGAAATCCCACTGAGGTGGAGATTCGCTGAGGAGAGAAGGCTCAGTTCTCCACAAAAATCCAGAGGGATCATCCCCAAACCAGAAGTTCTCACAACAGATGGCACTGTCCCTGGAATATAGATTGAAAGCTGCAAGGACATATAAGTAGAATCCCTGCTGTCTTCACCGAGAATGCACTTTAGAGTCCCCGGAAAGCCTTCTCAGAGCAGTTTTACCACCAGAAGGCCTTTTTTTTTTTTTTTTTTTTAATGAGTATCTATTCTGCATGGCCTTAGACTTCACAGCTGAGGCACGACCCACTTTCACAGCATGATTAAGCCTGGCTGCATCACTCAGTCTCCTCACTTCCTAAACAACTAAGCATTTCCCTAATCCTCCCACATACAATTTTCCCTCATGGCATCAGTGGTGTGGCACACCTAAATATGTTTCCCTAGATGTTATCTGGTGCGTGGCATCTTTTCATTGAAGGCATCCAAGTGTACCTGTGCTTGTCAGAGGGGGGTCTAAAGTATTTTTATGCTAATATAATTACTCAAAGTATTATGAAAAAGATCCCGAGTTGACTCATCAATTTTTTAAAAAATGAATTATTTATGGAAGAGGGATGTATGCAAAAGGGGTGTCAAGGTCAGGATGGGTGAACCCACAGAGACAGCTACCTGAGCTGGTGGGAGCTCATGGAGAGAACAATCAGACAGAGAGTGACTGAAGATTCATGAATAAGGGCAGGCTAACAGGTGCACGCCGAGGCAGATGTGAGTGACAAGAAGATGCACAAATGAGGGGTAAAGTTCAAACGGACAGAGAAAGCAAATTCCAGGAGGGTCACTGAGATGTTTCAGTTGGTAAAATGTTTGCTGCGCACACCTACAGATGAGTTCAGATCCCCAGGACCCGCATAAAGAGCCAGGTGTGGTAGTACATGCCAAAGATAGGGCTTCCTGGAGCTTGCTGGCCAGCTTCATGTTCAGTGAGAGACTCTAACTAAAGAAGGTGAAGAGAGACAGAAGAAAACACCTTTACTTCTTTCTTCCATAGGTATCACAAGCATACACACGCACGGTAAAAATGATCTTAGCCGTTACCTGCTGATAACCAGAACCCAAGAATTTACTATGTATCTAGAAGAAATTATGAAAACTACCAGTCTTTCCTCGGTTAAAGAATGGCCTGGACACTTTTCAAGCCCGCCGTTAGTAGGTAGGTCTTCACTCTCCTTCGCTACACGAAGAGAATAAATCTAACAGTGTGGAGAAAACTCTGCCCTCCAACATCACATGCTCGCTCATAAATGGTCATCAAGCAAACTAGGACTGTATTCTAAGATGCGGAGGAAGCAATGGTTGATCACCTCAGCTTTGAACTTCACCTCCCAGTTTGCTGTGGCAATGTGAGGACTCAAGTAATTTAGCCATGGTCATGATAGGCTTGACAACTTGGCTAGACTTATGGTAGACAATAAGGTCTTCAGCCATCTCTCCTCTGGACTTGTTTGTAAAAAAAAAAATACCTCCTACCAGCAGTTCAGAGACTGTGAAGTATGGCTGGTGGTCTATCCATCCTTTGTGTAGAAAAGGCTACCAAAATCCAGCCACGGGGCCACAGATCCATACTATTGCGCAACGAACAAACACTTTGAAAGTTCTTCTTAATTCTCTCTGCTACAGTATAGTTAAAGGCTATGACCTTTAACTTAAGTGTTATAACCTTTAACTTAAGTGAAATACCTCTCTTGGGTCTGGCAGGCACTGAGCTGCATGCCAGGGGAAGAGGAGAGAGAGAGAGATAAGCAACAGGACCAGGGAGACCAGGCAGCCTGTAGCATCTCAGCCTCTCCTCACCTCTTCAGGAAGCTACAAGTGCCAGAATTCTGATGTCACTCCTGGTCATTTATCATTAGTCTGCACCATTTACCTTCTGAGTTGGACATTATAGAGGTGCTTTTACAGAGGGCAAAATGAGATTTTAAGAGATTGGAGAGTTTTCTCCAATCCACAAATTACTTACAGTCCTTAGTCACCCACTGTCCTAATTTCCAAACACAGCCCAAGAAACAACAATAAGTGCAAAGTGCATATTCCAGAAAACATTACTCAAAGACATCACGATTCTAAGGCAACTTAGAGTATAAAAAGAATAATCAGAAACCTATTATAAACAGAGAGATAAATCCATAAGGCATTTAGGAACTCAATCTTGCACAACAACATTATTATTTTAAACCTGAGCAGTGCAGTTTGCTTTGCCTGAGAATGAGGGGGAAATCACAAAGAAAAATATAGTAGGCAGTCTTATCTTATTCTTGAGAGTTTCAATGCCCCCCTCTCCCCGCCACTGGTCAGTACACTAGAAAAATGCTAAGAGTAGAGTGAATGTCTTGGGCCATTGAGATGGCTCTGTACACTTGATGTTCAGCCTGATGACCTGAATTCCATCCACAGAATCCAGATGTTAGAAGGAGAGACACAGCTCCCAAAAGTTGTCCTTTAATCTCCATTTACTCCGTGGCATCCGTGTGCCATATGTGTATACGCACAGCAAATAAATAAAAAATTTATTATAAAATAAAAATAAACAGAATATGCTTTACAAAGTGAGGAATAAAGACCAATGTCTAATAAAAGTAGCCAGTAGGTTTATATTCCATGATGCTAAGAGATTATCATATAGTGAGACAAAATTAAAATTTAAAAGATATTTTCATATAACCAAGAACAGTAACTCACTTTTAAAAATCATTTAATGATAGAATAGACTATGAGGTCAGGGAAGAATATAGAAAGGCATTCTGTAAAACTTTGAAGGCCTGAAGGGTCTCTTTAATTTTTAAAGAGTTTTGGAGTTTGCTTTTTTTTTTTTTAATGAGTGTTGAATTTATTTAAAAATATTTATTCAAAAGAGTTTGGGCTATCTTCATCATTCATTCAAAATTTATTTCAGAATTAAAGATTCTTAGACATAGCCCCAGAGTTCTATTCTCTCCTTTACCTTCTTCCTTAAAGAATCCCTTGCAGACATTTCATGTATTTATCATGTATCCTTCTAAGTATGCCTATCTGCTAGTCCTCACATCAGATTTCCTGCTGAGATGAAAATAACCAGTAACTCAGAATTTATGTTTAACAGCTGTCTTCTTTTACTCCCGGCTAAATAAAAGTTGAAAGTATTTGTTAAAATATGTAAGTTGATGGGTTTAAGAACCAAGGAAAACATCTGGGAGCATATACAACAGGGTTTGCCCACCTGACCACTCAACAAAAACATGTGGAGACAAAATGTGTGCTTATTTCTTCAAAGTTTATGCTCACAAATTTGATATTTAAGTTTGTTTTGCCATTATAACCACAAAAAGAGAAACATTCAAACCCACAATTAGTGGTGGGAAAACAAAGGGCTCATTAGCAACTAGAGCAAGTGTTAATAAGGAGTAAACGTCACCTAGTAGACACGTGTGTTTTCGGACAGTGGCTTGGTACATTTACCCACCACCTCTTCAGCTCATGGAAGCACTGTGATTGAAAAAGAAAAAAAAATCCTTAAGTCAAAGCTAGAGATAGAGCAGAGTTGGTAAAGCACTTGCCTAGCAGGCATGAATCCTTGACTCCAATCCCCAACACTTCATACTACTAGTGTGATGCTGTGATGCCAATCTCAAAGGGTGGAGTCAAGAGTATCAGAAACTCAAGCTATCCTTTGTTATATAGTGAGTTTGAGAGCAGTCTATAAGCACACGGAAGCCTGTCTCAAAAGCCATGAAGAATAATTCTCAATTAGGTGGGTATTTTTGTTTATATGCTTTAAAATTTTCAAAGTTGCTTGTTCAGGCTGGGGGTGTAGCTCAATGGTACAGTTTGTACTTAGTATGTCCAAGTCTCTGACGTGCCTAGCAGTCACGTCAAAAATAGAAAAATAATCTGAACAATGTTAAAATCCTATTTGTCCATATTAAAAAAAAAAAACTAGCTTCAGCCACAGACTGTGGCCAGCAATACACAGCATTTGCCCTCCCCAGCAGCATTCTGCCTCTGCTGGCTTTCCATGTGTCTGGTTCTCAAGGGCAGGAATGGGAACAATTTCCAAGTTGCACAACATGGTTCAGTATACTCAACAGAGGGTGGGGCCTCAGGACTCACAGGCACTATTTGGAGAAGTCTCCAGGGAACATGCTTTTCAAGAGTCAGAAGACAGAAAAATAAATGGGCCACAAGGTCAGGCTCCAACCTGCTGACTTATTTCCCTGGCTCTCCACACTCACCAGTCACAAAGCAACAAGTCCATAGAAACACAGTTTTTTGTTTTGTTTTTTTTGTTTTTGTTTTTGTAATGATCCAAAATCTCAGAGAGAGAAAAAGAGAGGGAGAGAGAGAGAGAGAGAGAGAGAGAGAGAGAGAGAGAGAGAGAGAGGAAGGAAGGAAGGAAGGAAGGAAGGAAGGAAGGAAGGAAGGAAGGCACTAAGATGAGTAACATCTTCTGGCACAAATTTATATTATTTATGATGTTTCCTTCTACTGGGACATTCTTTTAAATATAGTCTCTAGAGTTCTAAGAACTAAGAACCATTTGTTCTATCCACTTCCCTCATTTCATTCTACTTGGGGACTTTAACTCCTGTATTTTCCATTTTATTCAAGACATGCAACCATTTCTGAATTGCATAAGATCTAAGGTCTTCAACATCCTAGGACACACAGTACTCACTTTAAAAATTGATGAAAGCTTGGCCCAGCCTCAGAGCTATGAGTCTGTGTAATCTAGGAATCAACTAGGAACTCATCATGGCTTACTTTGTTCCTGGAAGGTGTCTACCCCAAAAAAGGAGGGATGAAAGATGCTAAAACAGAGAAGAGGTATTCCCCTCCCATTTCATGCATTTTTGTCATTGTGAAAGAAAACACATTAAACTAAAGATTGACAGAGTTGTTATTGTTGTTTGCAAACTATAGATAAAATCAAATAAATGGGTGATTATAAACTAAAATAAGATAAAATAAAGCAGGAGCCCACCATGAGAGATAGGCTGGCTTTGAACTCAATATGTAGACCAGTCTGGCCTTAAACTGAGCACCATGCTAGAAAATACGCTACTGAGGTTTCTAAGTGATATTGTAGAAGTTCAGCATGTAGCACGTGCCTCTCCTCAAGCATTATTTTCCCCTTCCGTCAGTCACCATTCAGGGGTAACTAATGAGAATCTCCTACCTGTCCCCAGAGGTCCCATTGTACTCAATACCAGCTCAACCATTCTTGTCCTGAGCTGTGGTCTTTGGGGGAAGAGAAAGCTATGTTATACACCATCCCGGGAATACAAATTAGCATGAGCAAAGGAACTACACAATAACAATCATCCCAAAAGATAGACTGGGAGGGAATTGTGAGTCCATCTAGGTAAACATCTGGCCCCCATAGCCATTCAGAATAACACTGTACATTAAGTATGTATGAATATATTCATGGTACATAATTATAAAGAAGTACCAAGAGAGGAAATTTAACTGAAAGCATTTGACTTATAGACAGAATTAGGACACAGTGATCCACAGTCAAGGCCTGAACCAGTCTGTACCAATGGTTCTGGGTAAGAGAATTCATTGTTTTCTAAGCACATCCAATCACCATGTTGAAGGCATGTATTAACCACACAATCCCTTGAGACTTCATTTGAAGTATCTCAGGACTATGTCATTGAATTATTAAGTGATTTTTACCCAAGGATTGTTCATGTAAAGCTGATAAAACCCAAGAAATCCTTCACCATTTCAGCCTAATTATACTGACATGACTCCATTCTTAAGAAAAGGTCACTCAAACCCAGAGCCACCTAGTGGTTGGCACAAGAAGGTTGATAAATGCCAAGAATGCATACAGTATTGATGATCTATGCTGGGCAGAAAAGAAAAAAAAAAAAACAAAACTAAACTTCCAGGGATGAAAAAAAGAAACTCCTCAAGTATGAAAACGAATGTACTACACGGAGTGTATATTTCACTGTGTCAAGTCAAAGAAAAATTAAAAGAACTGCACACAACCTTCATGCTTACAATACACACACACATACATACTTAGCACACACAAACATATACACTCAACACCAAACACATACACATAAAAACCGCAAATGCAGTACATGCACAACACAATACATAACACACAGATAACAGCACATACAACACACATTCACTAACAGTGCACACCTGCACACACATCACGCATACTGTAGGAACATATACATATATACAATATATGAGAGAGACCAGAATAGAGGCCCGAAACCTGGCCCTGGCTCGCACGGTGGCAAGCTGTGGTGGCTTTCTACATGTTCCTCAGTGGATTATATTACTTTTCCAATCAGAAAATAAATCACTTCAGGCAGACCTGGTAGCATACACTCACGGGCCCAGTGCTCCAGAGGAAGAAATAAGGGAACTGTAATTTGTAGGCCAGTCTGGGCTACAAAGTGACTTCAGGGGCAGGCTGGGCTGTATAGTAAGTAAGGCCTTGTCTCCAAAGGAAACAAAAACAATCTTTCACAAACCTCTGGAGAACACTGAAACAGATGTGATAAACTGTGATAAATAACCACGAGTGTCAAGTCAGTGCTCTCAAAGAATGAGATAATTCCCATTGCTGTTTATCTTTATAGACCAAAAGCTTATTTTGGGAACATAAGGGAAACACCCCACGAGCCACAGGCTTGGGTCACACCTCTTCAGGGCATGCATTATTCTCAGGAAAAGCACAAAGTATCTCTTGTGAGACTTTTAATTTCAGACACAAATTACAAATTTTTTTTAAAAATTACTTTGTTTTGTATGAGCATGAGTGTTTCGCCTACATACATACATGTCTGTGCACCACATGTGGTATCTATGAGAGCCAAAAAGCTATCAGATCTCCTAGAACTGGAATTGTAGGCAGTTGTGAGCCACTGCGTGGGTGCTGGGAATTGAACCTGGGTTCTTTAGAAGAGCAGTCTCTGGTGTGTTTTTGTTTGTTTTTGTTTTTATTTTGTTTTGTTGTTGTTTTTCAGGAGAGGGTTTCTCTGTGGCTTTGGAGGCTGTCATGTAGATCAGGTTGGTCTTGAACTCACAGAGATCCATCTGCCTCTGCCTCCTGAGTGCCGGGATTAAAGGCATGCACCATCCAGCTTGTAGTCTCTGTTCTTAACCACTAAGCCACCTCTGCAGCTCCTTAAACTACTTTAAAATATGTCTAAAAGCAGATGCCACACTGAAGTAGGAGAGACAGAAGTTATGTTTTCTCTCTGCTGAGGGAGTCATGAAGCTTTAGACAGAGCACATATTTCTGTCTAGCTTTGCCACTGTGATGATAAAAGTCTCTTGACTTCTAACCTACTGCTCTTTAAACTTTATCAGTTTTTACGCCCGGGACTTAAAATTACCTGCATGCTGTTATCACATTTATTTTCAAGAAGTCCCTTTGCAAGCAACGATGACTGTTTTTCCTATTTCTGGATGGAGATAAGCAAGGCGCTTTTGAAACTAATCAGAGTCTAGTCTTTCATCTTTTGAATCTGTCGATCCTCTGTAGTGCTTTCTATGTGAATGAACACAGACCTACAAGAAAGCTTGGCGCACATGTCTGCAGTCAAGTCAGGAATGGAATCCTTACGCGTTAAAAGTAATGACCAAAGTTACAAATGATTTTCCTTTAAGTCAGGACTTCCTTACATTTTTGCACATCACATAAAAATGTGCCATATAGACCTCAAAAGTTAAAACCAATTCAGCTTCTGGATAAAAATGAGGCCTCAAGGATTCTAAAGAAATGAAACCAAAACTTTAAAGTAGATAGACTAAATTAATGGGCTGTAGACAACAATCCTCAGGAGAAAGATTCAATTCGGTTAGGAGATGTGAGCCGAATCTTCCAAACCACCAACCAGTAGTTTAATTTTTAATATTCCCAGCATTCAAAACAATTTGGGAATGCCGCCATTAAGTACTTACAGATGTTAATAACCCTTTCAGTGTGCTTGCTGTCTAAGTCTGACGTTTCTAGCTGGGATCCTGTGAGTGCTGGTCCAGCTACAGCTGACGGTGGGCAGCCAGCCACCCACAGAGCAATGAGGGAGCAGCAGCCATTGCGTCCCCTTGCTTTAGTGTTCTTCTTCCTCTGGGGCTAATCGCTGTCTTTCAATCATCTGAAATAATATATACACTGCAAATAAAGCAGGAAGCACTTTGGAAGTGTAGGTAAGAAGAATCATAGTTTTTACATTTATTCATTTATTACTTATTGTGTGTGTGTGTGTGTGTGTGTGTGTGTGTGTGTGCACATGCTATGACATATATGTGCAGGGCAGAGGACATGTCATGGTAATCAGTTCTTTCTTTCTTCCATGTAGGTCTCAGGGATCAAACTCAGGTTGTCGGGCTTGGCGGGTCATTTACTTGCTAACCATCGTACTGGCCCTGACTAGTACCTTTGGTTTACATATTTGTTGGACTATCAGGTCAAAGTTCTTCGAAAGCTGCTAAAAAAAGGCCATTTTGATAATTATGGTAGGTTTTTAAAAAATAATTAATTAATCACCATAATTGTTTCTTTCACTGGCTGGACTGAGCCCAAAATTTATTCTGGGTTACTTAAGGAAGAAAGGATAAAGCCATGATCATAATCTCCTCTTTCCAAATGTGTCTATTATTCTCATCTCTGTGAAATAATTAGAAAGAGGAAAAAGATGTATATAAAGCTGTTCCATACAGCAACCTGTATGTTGTGAATTCACATTCCATGACTGGAATTACACATAATCCACTGAAGTGGGACAATCAGTGCTCCCACTAAAGAACTGTTAGGAAAAAAATGCTACCATATGAAAATCTCAATTATCTGTAGAAGTCATCTCGCGGTTCTTTCAGCATTCTGTAGACTTATACCATGCTTTAACTTTCACTTAGATACGTTAAAACTTTAAGTCACTATGTTGACTTACTAAGTAGAAACACAGTAATATGTCAAATAATTAGGAGGTTATTAAAAAAAAAAAACTCTCATTGAGAGACTACACCATGCCATTGAACTCTAGTCAGCTTTCCTTAGACAGTCACAGCCCTTGTGACAAAAGATGGCTCCTAAAGGTCAGGACATGTAAACCTGACTTCTGTTGCCTGTAACCATAGTCATTGGTATGAGAACCAAATGCAAACCATGCACACTGATGATCTCAATGACTTGGGAATAGCCCTGTAGCTCTGCAAAAAGAACCCACAGTGGGAAGTCGGTTTAGAGAACACCTCAGAGATCCCGAGCTGCTAATTCACCTGACAAACACAGTCTTTAATCCATCTGAGGTCATTTAAAAAACAAATGTTCAAAAGAGGTGTTGCTCCTGTGGTATAATGGGAGGTTTAAGTGGAGATAGGGCAGGAGGAGGACACAGAGAAGGTGGGAGGGGGTGGGTTAATCTGAAGGAAGGGTGTATGAAAAATCTTATATGAGTAGACAATGCTTCCACCCCTCCCATGACATGAATTAATAAATGAACACCAGTGTGGGAAGCCTCCCTATGATTTATTATCATGAAGGCCCCAGAAACCCCCAAAATGATGCGGTACAGGCCATGGACATTACCGTTGTCCATGGTTGTCCACCATAGCTAGACATAAGGCTAGAACTGACCTGAACATTTCCTCCTGGCTGGCTTTCATAGTGCCAGAAGGTGCTATGAAACCTCTGGAGAGAAAAGTCAGTAGTGGCCAGATGCAGGGAGCCCTGATGGCAGAGGACAAACCTGGCAGGCAAGATGTGCCCACTGGAGCATTAGCGGTGCCGCTTAGGGAATGACCAATCACTTTCTGATTATATTTGAAGCATGTTCCACACAAGAGAATTCATGCTATCTATCAAGCCTGGCCAGAAGTCCATGACTGAAGACACCATCGACCCTAGGTAGAAACCTACCATGGTTCCTTTGCTAAATTAACATGTTGTCAAACTGACCTCTAAAAAACATGTTTAGACCCATAGATCAGTGCCGCTCTTAGCCCTGGCCAGAGAAGCCTCTTACTGAAGTGGGCAGGACTTAATGCAGACTTGTAGCTGGTCAAAGTTCTGAGAATGAGTGACTGGTGAGCATTGTCTTGTACAAAGGTATCAGCTAGGTAAATTATATCACACAATCAATACAAAGAATTATTTTCTATTCATAAAAGCATAGGGATAACTTTGGTGTAAACTCTTACAAGGATTTGTTTTTTTTTAATGTATTTTTCTTATAAAGCATGTGTGTGATACCTCAGAGTGGTGCATATGTCTATATTACTACTTTTCTAGTTTTTCAACCAATCACATCTTAAGGCCTTGATAAAGAAACATACATACTTTTGGCAAATAAATTGTGACAGCAACAAATCAAGTATTAAACTGAGCAGCATAAAAATAATAAAAATGGGTAAAGGAACAAACCTATCAGTAGACTCTCAAGTCTTAACTTGCTTGTTCACAAGAATCTAGAAGAGTTTAAAGCATATTTTAAAGGATAGAAGGAAAGGAAGGTCTCTCCCTCTCTCCCTCTCTGTCTCTCTTCTCTCTATCTGTGTCTTCCTCTCACCCTCCTCCCCCCTTCCCTTCCCACTCCTGTCCCCATCCCTCCTGCTTCTAAAAAATCCAAGGACTACGGAAGTCTTAACTGGAATCTTTTCTGGTTGCTGAGACACCAGGCTTCCCTGTTTCGGAAATGTGAATGGTTTGGGACCCTAGGGAACAACTAAGCCACAGGAGTAATTGCCGCTTTAGAAACAGGAGCACCCCCTCCCCATACCCCAGCAACTCAACATCCCATGCGACTCTATGGCTTCCAGCCCAGAGAGATAACCGTTTCCTGCTCTGGATGGCTGCCGTCTTCCTGCTACTCTCGAGATGGATGTGTCTCGTGTGTCTTTTCTCAGAGTGAAGTGGGAGTTTAGTTTCTCAGTGGACACACTGACAAAGAACAAGGCTTCTGTATCTGAAAAGGACCTCCCCTCTCTTACCATTAGTGGATTAAGTTATGAAGTTTCATTATGTCAAGTTAATGCTGCCAGATCCTTGAATACTTATGATTGACGTGTACATGTTTGACACAAACACACAAAACATGTGTTACAATTCAAGCAATGCTTGAACTACTGTGATCCTCTGGACAAATTCCATATTTTCTCTTCATTACGTTATTCCTTATTTCCTCACTTACATTTACTATTTTTCATTTATAAACACATTAAAAGGTAAATGGAGATTTAAAACTTAGAAGTTATGCTAGTAACTTCCAATAAGCTTTAAGTAGATGTTTTGTTTTGGTTTTGGTTTCTGGTAGTACAGGGGACTGAACTCAGAACTTCATACATGTGGGTAAGCACTCTTCCACTGCGCTAGAAGGTTTTATTCTATAAATTCCTTTTGGTAAATTTTCTATTGTTGAAGGTTTGTATCAGGATTACATCAAAGTATATTAAAGGAAACCAAAATGCGCTACTGCCTCTGCAAATACATCCAGCTGCTAAAAATACAACTCACAGGATTGTCAAAAATGTTATTGAAATTATGGCTGCCTAAGACTTGTGTTTTCCACCCACTCTTTGCTTTCATGTTTGTAGCAACTAGATATCTACTAAAGGCCACAACTTAATGAGACATGCAGGGAGAATGCATGGGGAGTATTCTAATCACAACACAATTGCTTATGCTTGCAGTGGAATCTCTCTCTTTCTCTGTCTCTGTCTCTCTCTCTCTCTCTCTCTCTCTCTCTCTCTCTCTCTCTCTCTCTCTCTTGCACATGCACAGGCACATACACAGAGGTGTGCTACTGGAGGGCTCAAAACTTGTCCTATTGGGCAAGTATTTACCATGGAATTACACCTGTGGCCCATCTACATGTGTTTTACTTACATATTTGATTCCTTTATGTATTACATTTTTCAAAGCTAATAATTTTCCTATGGCCATTTTGAAATCACCCCATGAACCTCTGTAAATACCTCATTGGTGGTTTGCACAATGCCATGGCAGTCTACATTCAACAGCCTCAAACAGATGTGCTTATGTAAAAGATAGAGACTGTCTGACTTGTGGCTTTGTTTCAGCTCAAAGAACCCAGTGTTTCTGAACACTATGAAACAACTTGCCTTCCTAGTGACTATCAGATGGGTACAGGAAAGCTAACTAGGGGCTAATGACAAGCTTTTAGCTTCCCCCCCCCATATGTTGGTAAAAGACTCTTGATAGATTCAGGTAGTGGATACCATGTTCACTGTCTTGGTCTGTCTGTTTCCTCCCCTATGTCCCTAAGGACACATTCGTGAGAAGACAAGGGAGGTCACTGATTGGAGACCATTTCTGCCCTGAAACCTAGCTCACTCTCAAATCTGCACTGATTTTCCCAGCATTACTTATTCATCCCAAAATAGTTTTCTGGAAATTAACATTTGTAGAACTCGATGAAATCCAGGGTAAGTAAAAGGGCTATTTGGGGAGAAAATGGAAATGATAGTGACAAATTCAATATTACATTAAGCAGAAATAGAAACAGCAGGCAAAATGTCAACATACTGGAAAATCCATACAATCAGGAAGCAGATTAATAACTTTGACCAAAGGCTACTAAGTTGCCAGGTACTACATCTTGTACTTTCTGTGGTCCATGAACAATTGATGGCCCTGGGTGACAGCAAATGCATTTAGAAAGAAAGCTGAGTACACTCAAGTAAGTTGAAAGACTTAGCCTCTTGTCATTCAGCAGAGAAGCAACAGACGGTGTTGTTGAAGTAAGGGATGTCAAATGCCCTCAGTGATGAATGGCAATGTGGAGAGTTGAGAAAATCATGATAATCCCAATACCTGACCATAAAATTCCAATAAATATTGTCTATAAATGTTTGTTTTCATTTAAATGGACTTGGTTATATAAAATTAAAAAAATAAAAAAAATTCCAATACCTTAAGGAAACCAACAGGCTAGCATGTGCTCATTATAGAGCAATTTCGGGGAAATCAAATAAGCTTTTTAATTTATGTGAGGTATTTGCTCATTTAATCAGGTCACATTTTAAATGTTCTTTTAAAAATATTTTTATAGCTTTAACATAAACTGTCCGTGACAGAATGAATTATGCTACATATCATTTTTTTAGCAGATGTAACAATCTAATAAGAAACTATCTGATTCGTCACCCACTGGAATTAGGTAAGTATTTATAATTATCTGGGATTACTGCAAACAATGTGTCAATTTTTTAACCATTTGATACATGAGTTTAGGAAGCTGAGGACTTAGATAAGACAACACCATGCAATAATGTATACATAACAAATGTACGTCAAGCATTCATTCAAGGTATTTCATAAGAGGACAACATACAGCATATGTGAATTTAGCTGTGTCAGCATGTATATGATTTAATGACTGTTACATGTATTTGTATACACAGAAACATTCACCTTAACTCATACTCTCTCTTTTTCTTTTTAACTATTAGTGAAAGACTGAATGGTTGATACTCTGGAGAGTCCTGTGAAATCCTACAGAAATCTAACTCTTAAGCAGGGAAGGATTAATATCAGAAACAAGTGTGGCTGGATTTATGTTGAGGTCTTTGATCCACTTGGATTTAAGTTTTGTGTATGGGGATAGACATGGATCTATCTGCAGTCTTCTACACACCAGCATCCAGTTGTGCCAGCACGATTTGTTGAAGATGCTTTTTGTTTTTCCATTGCACAATTTTAAGTTTCTTTGTAAAAAATCAGGTGTTCGTAGGTGTGTGGGATAATGTCAGGGTTTTCACTCGTATATGGTTTTTAGACAGGAAGACCAGGTCTATAAAAGACAGGATTAAAAACAATGCTTGTTTAATGAGAAATCAAAGCTGCACCTCCATTGCTTTCATGCACAAGGATATGTCTTGATATAAATGAGCTTTGTAACATAAAAAGCATCCACTTGGTATTCATTTTAGAGACACTGAATTGTCTACACTGTTGAAACTTGGTTTTGCCTTCTACAAATTATGGTTATACTAAATGTTTTCATTGACATAAAAATGATACTTTATTTGATATTATCAGAACTCACAGATAAGATATTTTAAATTTCCTTTAAAAACTTTAGAGTTTCACAAGAAATTTAAGAGCTCATTTTTTTAATAGCTTTTAAAAATGTTTACATGTATAAGTCTTTGGGACAATTTAAAATTTGTAAGGTATTTTATTAAAATGTCTTTATTAATATGTGAGCTTGATAAAGAGAACGTTAAAAATTAGGGCCTCAGCTAAACACCAGAAACTGAAGTATTCCTATCTTATGATACAGTAAGACAGTGACCTAAGCAGTGTGACAAAGAACTTGGGACCACTGGCTTAGAAAATACCTGTCCTTACTTAAGGTCTATTCAAGCTAATAGAAACTAGCTGAAAGGTATATGTCTAACCCCGTTTTTGCTAGCATTTTAAGGTATTTTAGTAAACTGAGTCATACAGGGAACTATATGTTCTATAATGGTGCACTATGAAAGGATCAAGAAAGTTTCCAGTCTCCTTATGGACTGTGTTTATGAGTTAAAAGTCTTATCTTGATATTAAGAGAGCTCCAATTCAAAAATTATTTTTAAGGCTGAACTTAACCGAAATAAAGCTTAAAATTACAATCTATTAAGACACACAACAGTCAGTCACCTCATAAAGGATAGATAGGCAAAGGATTAATTGATTGACATGTAGATAAATATTGATAATAGATGACAGGTAAATTATATAGAGATGATAGATGAATATAAAGAGAAAGTTGATAGGTATAGACAATAAGCATGATGATAGACAGATAGATATGGATAGATAGACAGACAGATAATAGATAGATAGATTCATGAAGTTCCACCTGCTTCTGAAATTTTGTAAATGTGTGATGTCACTGCTGTCACTCAGAATGTTTATTTGGGCTCAGACATGCTGCATGTCTCCAATTATCTCTTCTTCCAGATGCACTCGGTCTCTTTAGGGAAAGCTACTGCAAGAGTGAGTCTCTACCAGGAGACACTTGAACTTGTCAAGGTGATCTGGATGTAAATGTCCAATGTGCAATTAATTTGTGGCATCATGTAATTTTTAGTGTTTTTTGCTTTATAAAATTTTCATCAGGGAAATGTATTATCCCCGGGATCAAAGGCCAATCCCCTTCAATGGACATCAGTGATGTTTTCATGTGGGAAATCCTGGGATACATCCTACAGTGACAGTCCCCACAGTTTATAGAGGCAGCTTCCAGGGGATTACACAATTAGTAGGCTGTTTTCCTGTGTTTCAATACTAGCTTTCTAATTATACTCACAGCACTAATATTATCACAAAGTGCAGCGATGTACTGAAAAGCAATATATTATTTATTATTGAATGTTAAACACTACAGCAAATAAGAAGACGTGCTCATGCATCCTTTGATCTTCATTTATTTGGCAAGTACTCTTTACATGGCTACTGTGTGCCAGGAACCCTCCAGCAAGAGCTGGTCTCAGCACTGAGTAGATAAACCAAGTCCTCCCCCATCCTGTTCAACCTCATTGTGCTTGGAGGAGGCAGAGCTTAATGAAACAATATGTTGGGGAGGTGTGCATAAATCATATATACAGATACAGATAGAGGGACACGAGTTAGCATGGATGAAAGTCTTTAAGGAGAGACAGGGCAGACAATGTTGATGACAACTGGAGGCGGGGGGGGGGGTACTGCAAGGAAATGAGAGGAGAAACCATGTGGCTATTGACAGGAAGTATATCCCAGGAAATCATAAATGGAAGAACCAGAAGGTAAAGACATGCTTCCAGGCTCAAACAAGAGCAGTGAGATGATATGACTAGACTAAAGGAGGGACAAAGGGTTAGAAGATGAGATCAAAGAAAACAGACAGATGCAGCCTGGCTAAGCTCTAGGGCCGTGTTAAGAACTTTGAGTTTCATTCTGAATGAGAGGGGAAGCAATCTCCAGATTGCATGGAAACGGCCTGAGTTGACTCTGCTCTCAAAAGTTTAGTGATGTGGTATATGATGAATAAACCACAAGGGTGAAAACAGAAAGCCTTTCAGGGCTACTCTGATGATTGAGCCAATAGGCCAAGGTGGCACCTGCATAAGAGATAGAACATGTTGAGACTAGACATGCAGATAGGCTGTGGAATGAAAGAGCAACCACGCTGGGAAAGACGACTCTAAAATTTGTGCCCTGAGCCAATGGAAAAATATAATAGGATAATCAATGTGTCAACATCCTGATTTCCTGAACATGTGTCCTATTTATATTCAAAACAAGGGTGAAAGAAACATCCAATGCTGTACACACTTTCCTCTCTGGTCTGAATTCTTACTTATTTTTTGCAACTCAAGATTCTGGTTTTTCTACCTTTATATCAGCAAGGGAATAGATAAGGCACACACAGAAATGTCATACTGAGTCTGTTTTTGATTTTGCTTACTGACAAACAAACAAACAAAAACCTGTTACATAAAAGTCCAGAGTCCACAATGAAATACCTACGAGACTGCTTTTCTAATGTGTCTGGACCTACAGATTAAAAGCAGTGTACCCAGATCACCGTATCAGGCTAGAGCAGCAAAGGATCCCTGCTTTAAGAGTCCAAGGAAGAGGTTGCCAACTCCTTAAAGCCCCTTTCGGGAAAGCAGAGAGTACACTTGAGGAGAAATGGCAGTGTTCTCAGTAGGGAAATAAGTTTTCATCTTCCTGCTCAGAGAGTTCTCATCACCATCGCTTGACAAAGACAAGCCGATGCCAAGGACAGGGACAATGATAGAGTGGGAGGCTATCCGGGGCCAGGAGTCCTCCTTCTGCATGTTACCTGTCCACGTCTGTCAGTAAGGAAAAACCAGAGGATACTGGAGGCCTGATAAGGAGCTTCTAGCCTCACCATCTATCCCAGTATTCCCAAGGTGGGGGTCTGTAGATTGCCAAGCACCCAAGATGCCCCAAGAAGGAAAAACAATATTCCTCAGTCATTCAAGTATGAGGCATGTCCTGTACTACATTCCTCCTGTAGAGATTAATAATATTCTTTCATTGAAAATGTTGCAATGGTTAATGGAAATTAAATGATTAATTGCTTAACTAGTGTTTTCCATGGTTGCTCCACCCGTAGGTATAAAGAAAAAACTTAATTAGGACAAGGAGAAAAGGAAGCCATTTAGAGACACCCTATGGGAAAACTGCCAGAGCTTGATACACACACTGAAGCTCACCCTCACACTGAATGAATGTGAGGGAGAGTCAAATAGCACAGATGACTTTGGGTGCAATACTAGTGACCACGAAAGGGGGAAATTGTATATTAAAATAGCATCATAATTTTAAAAGTTATTTTCTTTCATTTTTATGAGTCAGTCAGGCATTGACTTGTTGCTGTGTTCTGTTCTGCACAAACTACATTCTGGACAAAACAGTGGATGACAGATGATTTCTAGCCTTGCAAAATGCAATCTATCTGAGCCATCATGAAGACTGCTTGAAGAGCAGGAGACCATCATTCAGACGCACCACCACTGAGAAGTGTTGGTTTGGGAGCATACAAAGTATTTTTGCAAGAGTGTGTCCCAGGGGGAAGTAAGGATGAGGTGGGCATTTGGGCCAGGTAATAAAATTGTTCAGACACGGAGTGGAAGAAGGAGCCAGGGTGTCGGCAAGGGAACAAAAAGGAAACAAGAGTCGGGGTGATTCCTCCGCTGGCAAAGCATCTTTCTCATAAGCACAAGGACCTGAGTGAATATTCTTAAAAATATTGGATTGTAGAGCATGCTTGTATCTTAGCATTGGGGAGGTGGAGGCAGGTGAATCCCCAGTGTACACTAGCCATCCAAACCTCTGAACTCAGTAACCCCCCAAAGACAATGCATGCCTCTTTAGGTATCTCACATATGTACATACACATGTATGCATGTGCACAGCACATGCACCTCACAGATACATGTGTACACACATACACACGTGCACATACATAAGAAACTTATGTGTGAACTTAACGCACCTGATGAAGGCTCAAAATACATAGTTAAACACACAAAGCACCGTGTGCTGTGCCTACCACAGGAGAGGCACAGACATTTCCAAAGAGATCTAACACTCTCAAATCAGAAAATCCCTCCACTCCAGAGTAGCAAAAACACAGGGGTCATTCTGCACTCCCTCACGTATTTTGCAACTATAATTGGTCTTTTCTCCTGTGCACATAAAGCTGAAAACCACAGGTCAGTTGGACATAAGAGAACAGGGATGTGGTGGCTTAAATGAGAAATGTCTTCCCTGGGCTCACATATTAGAACACTTGGTCCAGCTGATGGCATTGCTTCGGGAGGTTGTGAAACCTTCAGGAAGTTCAGGGGAGTATGTTATTTGTGCAGGCTGTGACAGTTCACAGCCTCTTTCCACTTCCTGTTTTCTCTCTGCTTCCTGTGTGTGATCACTAAATTAGGAACAGCCAGCTCACTACTTCTGCTATCCTGTCCTGACTGCTGTTCCCATCATTATAGACATTAACCCTCAGGAACCATAAGCCAAGATAAACTCCTTCCTTGAGGTGCTTTTGGGCAGATTGACTTATCCCAGTGATAGAATGGTAATTAGTGTCAAGTGTTAGAGAAAATTACTAATCTATGAAGGTTTGAAAAATTCTAAGGTTTGAAGTGAGAGCCACCTAAATACTTAAGTTTTTTTTTAATGACTTCTCAAGTCTACAATGTCTCTCAAGTGATTGGCATGTATTTCTTAAATGCTAGAATTTCAGGTGACACCTTTGAAAGAATTACAAGTGCAAATATTCACCATAAAGTTCATACTTGATGCCCCAGCTCCAAGATGAGGCTGAGAGCAGGGAGATCAGGGGTTGGGGGGGGCTACATGTGGAGAACATTTCTGAACATGTAACAAAAAATACCATGTATGATACAATTATCACATTGATGAATCTGGAACTCTTTCCTGTTGGTAACCAAACATTCCCCTTGCTCACCCTTCACTGTGACTTGATCACTTAAAAAAAACTCTTGCCTTGTGGGGTATAATGACACCTGATTCTAATTCCTGTGCTTGGGACGGAGGGAAAGAGAAGTTCAAGGTCTGCCTTGGCCATATGAGACCCTTCCCACTCTCTAAAGAAAATTAGAGCAGAACACACACACACACACACACACACACACACACACACACAGGGGCGGAGACCTGAATCTCTTTCCTGAAGTGGCCCTGAGGCTGAGTGGTTGAGTAATCTAGCATAGAGAAGACCCTGGATTCAACTCCAAACACCAAAAGGTTTTATAAAGGAAAGCCTTCCTGCCTCAGACATGTCCAGCAGAAGGCAGTTCTCATGAACTCATTAACATTATTGGTTAGCACCTGCTCACTACACCTGTTACACACACACCAGTGAGAACTGAAGAGCTCAAAATTCAGATGTACTTGTTTGAAGGACACAAGCACACTCATAAAAGCCAGGGTTAAGCAAACTGTAGCTGGCACTTAGTTGGAGACAACAAACGTCTGAGGTGGTTCTTCATGTGGCTAGCCTTCCCCAAACAGCAAGATCCCACATGAAGGGCCATTCAGACACCCAACACACGCACTTTGGTAGTATCTAAGGAGCTGTCTTTACCCTTCTTCAAAGACAGCTGCAAATAGAAGGGATTTCCCATCTTAACACAACCTGGCAAGAATCTGATTCCAGCTGGTACAATGAAAATATAAGCAAACTTACTTTTGCTTGAGTTATGAGATTAATTCTTCTCTGAAACTGCTTCTAACATTAGAATTCCTTCAGACAAGAGGAAAGGCTAATTCTTACCTTTGGCCCATGAGCCCCTGGATACCAGAGACTAGTCTGATTCACTGCTGTGCCCACTGGTCTTAGCATAAAACTCCCAATCTTTGGCAACCTAGTAGGTATTCAGTATACACGTGGGAGATGAGTAAGCAGTCTAGAGAGAAGCCTCGTACACACCATAGGCATAGAAATCACCAGCGCTTATGAGTGAAACAATCTTTGTTGGCAATGGAAGAATGTGGTCATTGAAGTCTTAACTGTACACTAAAATTTCTGTGTGTGTATATCATGTAAATGTATGTAATGTACAAATGTATGTCTGTATGTATGTATGTATGTATATGTACATATATATGGTTGTTTTCTTGTTGACATTAGTCAAGGTAATCCTCTGGCCTCCACCCACTGAGTGGTAAATACCACTATGCTGAGCTTCTCAAACAATTATTGAAGTGAAGTAATGGTAGTCTAGCCTTAAGAATAACTGGAATTGTGTTAATCATTGCTTATGCAAAGAACAGAAGGACTAGAAGAAAAGTTGGTTCCCATGTATGTAGTGAGATAGTGAGATATGTAGGTCATTTTGTTCTCGATTTTCCTTTTCTTAGAGCACACTTGTTATTTACTGTTTTGTATATAGTTTTGTATTAAGCCTAAATCTTTTCTTTAGACTAAAAGGGGAATTGTAGTGGGATATTCACTTTGTCTCCTTCTGTGGCACTGACCACGCCCATTGGGGGGTGGAGCCATGGGCAGAAGTGACCTGTGGAAGGAGGTCGGAGGGGGCCAGGAAAGGCTCTCTCTTTCTGGCGTGACACGGACAGGAGAGGATCGGGTTGAATTTCCTGGTGTTCATCTGTCTAGGTTGTAAGTTATTTCTCCCTGAATAAACATCTATTCGGCCTATTTGTTTATCCTGATCCTTATTTACCGCAATACATTATTTCAATGTTGTCCTCCTAGGGCCCTCTGGGTGACCTTTATACTAGTTAGGTCTGGGCTGATCCATGCCTAAAATATAGTATTTGAAACTGTCAAATCACAATAGCTGCTATATCATAAACCAAGTTTCTTATCTGAAGAATCCCCATTCACAAAGGAGAGCTCACTTATCAATCCAAGGGAGATAAATGCATTATATTAAAAAGGATATAGAACCTTAATTTTTTTTAAAAAAAAAAAAAAAAGAGGGAATCTAAGAAAATACCATTTAGAGGAAAACAAAACAAACAAGCAAAAAACATGAAACCTGTGACCAAGGAAATTTCTTTAAAAAAATAGTACAGATAACTCCTTTTAAATTTTTGTATGGGTCTTTGCCTGCTTGTATGTATGTGCACCTCATGTCTGCCCATTGTCCATGGAAGCCAGAAGAGGACATTGGGTCACCTAGAACTGGAGTTATAGGTGGTGGTGAGTAGCCATGTGTGTACTGGAATTGAACCTGTGTCCCCTGCCAGCATATCCATTGCTCTTAACTGCTGAGCTATCGCTACAGCCCTCCCCCAAAGAATATTCTTAAGTATCTTAAATATATGTAAACATTTCGTATTGTTCAGTCTTTGAAAACGTGATGTGGGTTATCTTTTAAAAGCAAAACTGGAGGAAAACAACATCAATAACCATGTGAGGTATTACTAGAGTAAGCACAGCCAGTCTCATGTTCATTCATGGAAAGAGCTGGAGTCACTCAGGTTGGGGAGACCAAGACATCACGTAGAATGGCCCAACTTTAAAGTGTCTTTGAAATATTCATTCAGAAAAGCCTTTCAACAAACGTGAATGGGAAAACTGGAGTGCATCATGTTAGGCAAAATAAGCCAGACTCAGAGAGAGAATATGTTTTCTCTCACATGTGGAATCTAGAGTTAAATATGTAAATATGTATTGATACAAAAGTGGAAGAGAAACTGAGCCAGCCAGGAGCCTGGGTTCTAAAGGGAAGGGAGTGGGGAGCAAGAGGACAAAGGAAACGGAGAAGTACAAAATATAACATTTTTCATGTATAGTTTTGATTTAAATATATGCTATTAATATTAAATGTTGATATAAGTTTACATTTTATGAATGCATAAATTGGGATAATTGGTGATAAGGATGAGTCATGAGATAGAGTAAGGGGTAGGAAAACATGAGCAAGATAGAATGAAATATATATGTATGTATATGAAAACGTCATAATGAACCTCATTTTTTTGTACAGTTAAAAAAAAAACAACAAAAAAACAAAAGCAATGCTATCAACTTCAAAAGTTTTGTAGGTTCCAAAGTTATCCTCTTCACCAATTTTATAATGTTTTTTGTTTAAATGGAATCTACTATCCACTTTGAAAAAAATGACCATCAACTTTCTGGGTCTGAAGGCCTAATCCTGTGAACCAAGCTGTAATTTATTCTAATTGATTGCTCCTCACATCTTCCCATTTCGGGAAACGACAGTATCATCATCTCCCCATGCTCTCAGAACAAAAGACAATGCTTTGTTCTTCTTCCCACAGACCATTCAGCATCTAGAACACCAGAGTCACCAGATGATACCAGCTGGTCTCCTCCAACTCAATTCAACACAGTCTACCTGAACACAACATCAATTTACAGTCTGAGGGCTCAGTCGCATAAGCAGGTCCCTCACATCCAAGTCATATATAACCCTTAATTCTGATCAGTGGGTTATACATTAGAGTTCTCTGACCCTTTTTCTTATACTGCTCTTTCTAGACCAACTCACAAAAACATATTATACATTATTGGTCAATTATAAAAGAAAGTACCTCACCACAGGTACAGATGACAAATTCAATGGAAAGATGAATTAGGTAGTGATGGGGGAATGCCCTTCTGTATATGTTTCTCTTATTGGTTGATGAATAAAACAGTGTTTGGACAATGAGGCAGGAAGATAGGCGGGACTAGGAGATGAGGAGAATTCTGGGAAAGGTAAATAGGAGCCCGCCAGAGACGCCATGCTGCAGAAGGAGTAACATGCCGGATTACGGGTGGCCACAGCCTTGTGGCAATACATAAATTAACAGATTTAGTGAGAGCTAGCCAATTAGGAGTCCAAGCCATCGGCCAACAGTTTCATCACTAATATGGTATCTCCGAGTGCTTATTTGGGGCTGGGAAGCGTGGCAGGAAAGAAAACCCCCAGCAACAGGGAAGGTTGAGACAGGGAGAAAGCATTTATGTGCACTGTCCACCCCGTGCACCTCGGCGGGACCAACTGAGCAGTCCTCCAAACATGTCCTTGTAGGTGTTAGTGAGCATTCATCATGTAGACACCTATGGCAATTTCCCTCTGTCTTACGTGTTCATAATCCCTGACCACCAGTCAGCATAACAACAGAAAGAAACTGAGCTGCTTACAAATAATGTAAGAAGAAACTGAGCCCATAAACAAATATGTTAGCACCTTGAGTTACGACTTAGGGGTAAAGAGTGTGTTGTGGGTGGAGGGGGGTAGATACAATTTTTTTCTTTATTTATTTTTGGGTATTTGAAATAAAAAAAAAAAGGAAAAAAATGTTTCTATGTCTATGTAACAGCTCTGGCTGTCCTAGTACTTGATTTTGTAGACCAGGATGGACTCAAACTCATAGAGACCTGCCTGCCTCTGCCTCTCAAGTGCTGGGCATTAAGGGCATGTGTCACCATCACCTGCCTCAGACAGACAACGGTTTTAAAAATGAACTAATGTATGGTGTTAAACACAGTCACAACAGTGTGTGTGTGATCTACATCAGCTCAAGGCTATCCCAGGCTATAGAGTGGAAGACCCTGTCTCAAACAAATGAAAGCAAACAAATACAACTTTCACAAAAATCAGAAGTAATTTGTCCCTGCTTCCCAACACCTTCACTGCTGCCTCCAAGCCACCACCTGCCATCTCCCTTCTGGAACATCTGGCAGAGATGACTCAGGTCAGGCTCTTACCCTTGTCCATCTGCAATTCACATTCCACACTATTCATCTGAAAAGCAAAGGACTCTGTGTTACTCTACTGCAATGCTACATGCTGGTCAAAAGTACCTGCAAAGTTCTCAAAGTGTCCCATAAGGGTATCCATAGTATGTCATCTGTGTATGACATCAGCAGTCTCCTGTCAACCCTCTTGTCTCTAGCTACCCCAGCTGTACACTCAATGGTAACATTTACACTTGACTCCTAATGCATGTCCCAAGACATGCATCTGCCATTCTATCTCATTTGTCCTAAGATGCAATGGTCCCTTCGCCCAGAGCAGTCTCCATGGACCCATCTGTTTAACACAGCTCCCACACCCATGGCTACCTGGAACCAACGCTCACCTCTTGTATTTTCCTTCAGAGCATTTAATCCATCTGACAGAAATCTCCAAAAGAGAGTGATGTAAGATGAACATAAAGACATTACCTCTTTGTTGCTGGGTCTTCCACGTGCTTGGTACACAGCCTGGCACATAGTAGACTAAATATTCACTAGGGTAACATTCTCTAACAATACATGGACAGGCCCTGAAGATCTTGGACTCAGAGCACACTCCTGTAACAAAAACTTGCTCTCTGGAAGGGTACCTTAAGACACGGGGCCTCGTAAAGAGTCTAAAATCATTGTGAAGGTTAAGTCTTAGACCTATGAAGGGAATTATAAAACTAGTCTCCTTTTGGCTCACTCTTTGCTTGCTGGCTGAGATTCAGAGCTGTGGTCTGCTCGCATATTCACCATTCCCTACTGCCTCACCCCAGGCTCCAAAGCAAGGGGAATGAAACCCCTGAGACAGTGAGTCAAGGTAAACCTTTTGTCTTTACGAACTGGTTGTTCGGGCATGTGTTACAGTGGCTGGATGCTAGCACACCGTCCTCCACAGAGTCCACGTCCTTGGCAAGAGCTGCCTGAGGTGTCATGAACAGCAAAGTACTGCAAGCAAGCTGCAGGAGATCAGAGAAGTGATGCTTTCTGCTCGCCCATCCCCAAATCCTCCCTCTGCTGCTCTTTGTGCTGGAAGCCCTCAATAATACAAGACCACCTTCATTTTATCACACTGGAAAAGAGTAAGGAAGATGACATTTCCTCATGACTTGAGCTTGCCCAGGTGGACAAAGGGAAGAGGGTCACTCTAGCAGAAGCAGCTGACTCTTCAAATTCTCACAGAACAATCTCCTAGCTATGTGTTTCATAGGAAGGTCTTCATTTCAGGCACATGGGAAGAAATGGCTGGAGGAGAGAGTCCTGAGAGTATGATACTTAATTTATTTGGCTATTTTCTTCCCCTCTGTGTCTCTTCCACCACCCAAATATTGTGTCTGCATGCACAGGCTGTCTGGAGGCTATCAGAGGCACTGTGAAGCGAGAGAGAAGAGTCACACACTCATCTCACACGCTGTGTGTGTGTGTGTGTGTGTGTGTGTGTGTGTGTGTGTGTGTGTTTAAGCTTTGTGACCTAGAAAGGCAAGGCACAGCATGAATGATACACAGGGCCACAGGGAACAGAGGGCGTCACGGGCTATTTATAACTCCAGAAAGTTAAAAAAAAAAAATGAGTGCAGGGTAATGACTGTATACTCCAAGGACTGGGCATGCAGAGATCATCTGGAATAAGCAATAAACAATGCAGCAAGGCATCTGTGGCAGAGGGAGATAAAGGGGAAGCCATGTTCTCGCATTCTTTGCTTCTTCCAAAATCATTCGCCTTTCAATGACCTCGGATGAATCCCTTGCTATTTTCCAGAGCACTCCAAATCCAAGCCCAAAGCTCAGATGCCCACATTGCAAAGAAACCTTCATTCCGCACACTGCACACCAACATTTGGCTATAACCTGCAACCATTTGACAATGGAAGAAGTCCTTGGGACATGACCTCAGTTTTGAAAAATTCCTTGGGAAAACCTCTACATTCTCTCTCTCTCTCTCTCTCTCTCTCTCTCTCTCTCTCTCTCTCTCTGTGTGTGTGTGTGTGTGTGTGTGTGTGTGTCTGTGAGACTTAAGTCAAAAAGTTAGGAAATAAGATCTACAGAGATCTGCAGCATTCTGAAGAGAAGTGTGTTTTCCAGTGTAGATGCCATGTTTCTCATAAAGGGTGAAATAGCTTCAGCATGAGGCAGGAGACAGAGTTAGCAACCCTTCCTTGCATTAAAGGTCAGAAGCAAAAAAGTAATTCCTTAGAAATATATGGTCATTTGTTTTATAAACGTGTAATCTAGTCTAGCTGTTTTAAAATGTTGTTTTTAGTTTTGATTTCCAGGTTGGTGATTAGGAATCTATAACTGGAACTTCCTTCTGAAGTAACTGTGATAACACATGAGGATGTAAAGGAAATTACTGTCATTTTTAGCCTTCATGTTTTTGTGGCTGTTATTACAGCAACCTACCTTAGCCTGTTTCAGACTTAGCTAGGAAGTTTGAAAAGAAATTACATTCAGTAATTCTAATATTGGGGGACAATATTGGGGATTGAACCTAGGGCCTCATGCATCTTGGGCAAGCATTCTAACACTGAGATAAACCCCCCAGTCTACATTCAATAACCTTAAAAGACATTTTAATATGGGATATGCAGTATGGTTGGTAACCAATGATAAAATCTTGTCTTGATATAGAACTACTTATATGGATATATATTTTAAAATTTCGCATCAAATAACAGGTTGTAAGCACTTCAGTAATTAAAAACAACAGCAACAAAAGAGAACAGAATGGAAGGATGCAGAGTCTCAGAATTGGGAAGAGCCATCTGGGTGGCATTAACCTAGGAAAAGGAGAGGAATAAGATGACAGAGAGATTGCAAAGAATGCAAAGTGGTTGTGGTAAGGCTCCAGACACCAGAGAGGCCTCAGTTGCCACTGTGAAGAGCTCTGGTGTCTTCCAAAGACCCCTGAAAATACTACTAAAGATGCTGGCTATGACAAGGTACCTTCTTCACCCACTGTGCTCTTGGCTAATCCCATTCTCCTTCAGATCCAGATCAAGGCCTGTTTATTTTGTGAACCTTCCCAGCTCTCTGAGTGTTCCTTAGGCTTCGGGAAAATCTCTGCTTTTTAATTATTCAAACCTGAGGCTTGAACCTAGGACCTTCCATCATGCACAGTAAGTACCCCTGACTCTGCTATCAGCTTCCTGCCATCTCTTCTTACAAGACTTTCAAAGTCAAAGTGTTCCTGACTGAGAATCAAAAATGAAATTGACCTATCCCTTGATGGATTCAAATGAGGACTGGTAACAAAACCAGGTCCTTACACACGCTAGAAAAACTGTACCACAGCGCTATATCCACAGCCCTCTCAAGTCATAACTATGCCACAGATTGAACTACTTCATGACACTTACTTATAAACTCTTGCAATTTTTTTATCTATGTTATATTTTCTTTTAATCAATATTATTTACTTATAGTTTTACATTTCTATAATGAATCGTAGTAGCAAAGTCTTGAATTTACCATTACTGTTGAATAATTCAAGAAATTGGATCTAATGTTTTTAGGCTGAGACAAAGTCTCATGTATCCCAGGATGGCCTTGAATTCCTGGTCATCCTATTTCTGTTTCTCAAGTTCTGGGATTACCATACATGAGTGTTGAATAAGATCCATTTATAACAAATAATTCAATTTTAGTTTATTCATAAAATATGCTTTTATTCATAAGACATCATAAATATTGCTCCAAACTGGTCATTTTTCCTTCTCCTGGGCTATAAATAATTAAGGGTGAGATGGGCTGAATCATTCCTCTACCTTGTTGATGACAGGTCCAAGGGAAAATTTACTGTGACTGACAGAAAATCTCCAGTTCTACATCCCAGAAACATAAAGGAAAGAAGCTAATCTCCCTGTGATTGGGGCAGATAGCATTCCTCATTCTCACAGCCATAAAGATGTCACAAGGAAGATAAGACTCCTCTCAAACAACTGGCTGTTGATGCAGATCCTCCTACCAAGCAAACCTGGCCCTCCCTGAGACGTCAATATCAGCTGACTGTTGAAAATACCATTTGCAAAAGGTTGTGAACATGATATGGCTTATTGAAAGAAAATTCACTTACAAAGAAACCGAAGGGCTGGGGAAGTGACTTAGTCTTAGGTCATAAAGCTTTTGCCCCATAAGCATAAGAAGGTGAATTCAGATTTCCACTACCAGCATAGAAGCCAGTGCTAAGGAGACAGAAACAGGGAAATCTCCAAATGGCGTCATCCAGCTGGTCTAGTCAAGTTGGTGACTTGAGGTTTGATGCGACCACATTCTCCAAAAATACCAGGGACAGCAATGGAAGACATGACCTGCTGTTGATCACTGACGACACACACACACATATGCACCCTCAGGCACAGGTACATGGACCACAGCAGGGGAGAAAGGAAGGGAGGAAGGGCGACAGGTATGAAGAGAGGGAGGGAGGGGATGGAAAGGAAGGGAAGAAGGAGGGAAGGACCAAGGAAGGGGAAGAACAGTGGAGAGGAGAAAGGGAGGGAAGAAAGAAAGGGAAGGTGGAGGAAGGAAAGCGGGGAACTCTGGAAAGCATGGGGCCAGCCAAGGCCTTTTTACCTTAAATGATCCAATACAATTATAAAAGACGCGAAGAGTAGATTCTGCCAACCAGCCTGACGCCGTCTTATCTCGGCTAGGCATTGACTGTAAATTGCTTAATGCAGCATGAGTTCTAATAGCTCTTAATAACAAAAGCCTGGAGTTGGAGATTGTGGAAAATGTTGAAAGGTCAGAGAAATAAAGGAGCCATATTAAAGGTGTGTGCCACCACCGTCTGGTGTCTATGGGTTAGCTAGTCTGATCTTCAGGCAAGCTTTATTTGTTAGATCGTAAACAAAGTAGCACCATAGGTTCTCTATGAAGTCTTTCTGGAGCCAGCCCCAAGCAAAGTGGGGGATCATAGTTATCTACCAATTCCTTTGCCCTCCTAAATTATTTTGGGATTGGTCTTTTAGAGGTCAACATCTAGAACAAATCCTAACAGTCCCATACCCTGCACTAAGTACACCCAGGTAGCTTTCCATACTCCCTTACAAACATGCATCACCCCACACCAATTCCAGCAACACTTGATTGATTCCTTTGGAAATCATACCCTATGGTGGTGACTTTTGTAAAATTCCTTATTTCTATATGGTGCATGGATAAAATCAATCAGAAGGAACGTTGGCAAGAAGATTAAATATTGATTCAAATTGGAAAAATAGACAAAGAAAATTATCTTTCACATAGTGTTCATTTAGAAAAATAAAAATACTCAGTCATCACAAAACAAAAATCTCTTTGGTTGTGCTAACTCTCTGGGTCTACATTTTCCAGACAGATCTGTGCAACATCCTGCTGGTCTGACGTGGAAAATGTGCCTGTGGGTGGGTCTGGGGAGAGCAACAGCTCATTTTCTTTTTTAAAGTCCTAATTGGAAACAGATAGTTAAACAATACAATAAACTTCCTGCCCTCTACAGATATTTTGAATTTATGCATTGCAGAACCATAAGGTACAAGGGAATGGTAATTAGTTTGAAAAAAAAAAAAAACTTCACAGACCTCCCTTTTGCCCACAGCATGAAAAAAAACTATTAATCAAAATATTCTGTCCCAGGAGATAAGTACTTACCAGTTCCCAATGATCCGAGTCTTTTCAAGTGGACTAAGTCATAAGTCAAAAGGAGTTTTTATTTGATTTCCTACAAATGTTGCTGTAGAAACTTAAAAACCATTAGGATGGTGCTGTTTTTTCCCTTCCCAAATGATAAGAACAAGTACAGTGGTATAAAACCTCCCATTCTGGATTTTCTGTCTTGTATGTTGACTAGAAGTCAATATAAATAGATAAAACTCATAGATTACCCGTCCATAATAAACACTTAGACCAAAATAAGTTTACAGAGGTTTTCTATCTCATTTAGGTCTCTTTCCAATAATTTCTTTCCTGATTTCACTCTGGCCCTTCCCAAGCTAAGAGCCTTTAGGGATCTGTTACCCTTTCTGTAAACAACTATAGAAGTCTTGTATTTTATAACTAAGTGACAACTTCAATCTTCTACCTCTTGAAACTGACTAGTAGAACATAATAAATGAAAAGAAAACTGTAAGAATCATATTTGCAGCTCAATAAAGACCAGTAGCTGCTTGACAGAAGGAAATAAGGAACATCTCTGACAGGTAGCCATATTGCCTAATTGCTAAAATTGCCACCCACAACTAGGGTGATGAAGATATCGAGACAGAAGATTCTCTAACTCCAGCATGCCAGATTGCAGTTTATGATTGAACACACCATCTTCATTCCAGCTTCATTCCCCATTACTTTTTTAGATGAATGACTTTTGAAACATATTTTCCCATATTACTAAATTATTCAGCATAATGTCAACATCTGAAAATAATTCTATGTAATTACATGTCCTAGGAATGCAGGGAATCGTTGTACTTGGCTTATAATAGAGATTAACTGCCATGACAACTCCACATTAACATTATACATAGAAACTTCTGTAAGGAAGTGACTGCCAGATCATTGTAGCCTCATAGTAAAGACAGAAGAGCTGTGCCCAAGGTTAATCCAAAGTTTAGGAAGCTGGACACATAACAGTCAGGAGACTCCTTAACAATGAATTAGGAGTCATCTTATGGAACTCTGGAGAAAAGGGAACTTAATTACTTCTAGTAACAACATCTTCATAGCCCAGAACAGGGAGAATTCTTCACTAGGCAGAATCACACCTACCAGAGACCCAGGAGAGTCCTTAGCCTTGGCAGTGGCCTTGTATCATAAGTCTGCTTTGATAGTTTTAACAGAATGTTTTCTAAGTTTGACTGGTAATCAAATAATTGATTTTTTTTCTTCTATTAAAAGGAAAAGCATAGGGACAAGGTAGATTGCTCAAGCAATAAAGAACTTGCAAATGTGAGAGCCTGAATTCAGATTCTCATCCATTTTTTAAAGCCCCATGTGGTGGTGCACATCTGTAATCCTGTCACTAGGAAGGAGACAGGGACAGAAGGATCCATGGAGCTTTCTGGCAAGGCAATCTAACTGAATGCATGAGCTCTATGCTTAGGGAGAGATTCTGCCTCAAAAAAATTGCAATTGAAGAAGATGCCAGATGTCAACCTCTGGCCTCTACAGGAACACACATGTGCAAGCTCACACCCCCAACATGAACACACACGCACACACACACACACACACACACACACACACACACACACACGAAGTAAATAAAACTTTTCAAAAGAAGTATAACATTGGGAGATCTTTGATGTTAGTAACATGGTATTAACTCTTTGTGTAGTTAATGTTGATGTCAAACTTGTGGAGAATCGGCTCAAAAGGATGTCCACTATGATACAGTATAAGCTATGTGATAGAAACCTGCTGTCTACTCCGGTCCCAGCACCTGTAAGTAGCACATAGTAAGGATGCAGAATTTGTACAATAAGTAGATGAAGGCAGATTTGCAGTGATACTAGCTCCCTGAATGATGGCCATTGCAAGGTTCAGTAATTTGTACTAGAACAGCCCAAGTTCTATCTATACTATCGCTAAGTATCTGGAGTGTTCATTGCAATTTTCAAATGTGTGTAATCTTTATTCAGAGTTTAAGCTTGCTATAATCTGGATTTCACTTCATAAGATAAAAAAAAAATGTGACAGGTAAAGTAATACACATTTGTAATCCAATCACCTGGGAGAAAGAAAGCAGAATATCAGGGGTTCAAGGCTAACCTCCACTCTAGTGTTCATATCATGTCAGCCTAGGCTATACAAAACCATGTCTCCATGATGACAGGAATAGGGAGGGGAAGGAGGAATGGAGATGAAGGAAATCAAGAATGGGAAAGGAGGGGAAAGCAGGGGATTGGTTAATTTTATGAAACACCATCATCCCCAGGGAACTTACATCTCATCTTGTAGAAATTGGACCACATGAAGTAAAACAGCCTAAGAAAGAAATAAAACCCAGAAACCAGATTCCTAGAGATAAGTCATACATGTCTCCTGGTGATTTCTTGGTTCCTCTAATTATTTCCCTTGTTAATCTCAGACCCTGTAACCATCAGCCACCTGTGGTCTGTCACTGCAAAGGAATGCTGATCCAAATGCCAGAAAGTCTTAGTGTCAAAACCGGGCATTTTGAATAGCGCTTGGCCCGGGGTACTGATGGATGGATATAAGCCTTTCGCTCCAAGTGTCCCTGGGGACAGAAAGCAGCATGTGTTTGTGAAAGGACTTCCAGCTTCCGTTCTCCCAGGTAGTGCTGAAACATCTAGCAACTGCTATTACTGTCTTCATCACACTCCAATTGCATTGTTTTCTTTGCAAAGACCAGGAAGGATTGTATTAAAGTGCAGATTTTATTAGCAATTATCTGGATGGTGGCCAGAGAGCCCCACATTGCTAGGACCTGTGAGCCTGGCTCTGGGTAGTCAGACTGTGTCTGTATTTACCTATGGGATGTAACTTTGGATTGTCTTAGCCACTGCTCTCTTGCTGGAAACAGACACCGAGACACCACGAGCAACTTACGAGGGAAAGCATTTTATTTGAGGCTTGCTCACAGCTGCAAAGAGTTTGTCTGTGACCATCATGGCGAGGAATATGCCAGCAGACAGTCAGGCATGGAGCTGAGCTACAGAAATACAGTAAAGAGAGACATACATTGGGCATGTCTTGGGGTTTTGAAACCTCAAAGCTTCCTCCAATAAGGCACTACCTCCTAATCCTTCCTAAGCAGTCCACTAACTATAGACCAAGCATGCAAATATATAAGCCTTTGGGGGGAATTTTCATTCAAAATACCACAGAAAACAATAATTTCTCCCTCAACAAAAATCAAAATTATGACCGTGGGCTATTTGAAACTAAGTCAGTCCACTTACCCAGGGCTCTGTAGCCAGAGCTACTGATCAGAAGCAAGTTTCTACCTCATACTACAGTCTGACAATAACCCAATGACTTTTACGTCATCCATTATTCCTAATCCCAGAGAAATCTCTTATAATATTACACTTGATTTCAGCAGTTATATAGCCAGGAGGGGGAAAGCATAGCAAGATTATAAGGGATTGTCGCTTGGGGTTCACTATTTCAGTGGATGGGCCATTGTATACTGGAAAGACAGGCCTATAACTGGGAGGCAAAATAGGAGAGTAACTGAAAATTTTCGTAATTTACTGGCAGACTGTTTATATGTGGTTTTGTTTGTCTTGTTTGTTTTGAGCAAGAGCTCCCTTTGTAGTTCACTATGCAGCCCAGGCTAGACTCCACCCCATAATGATCCCTATACCTCCGTCTTCCAAGTGTCTCCAAACAAGGCTCTGTGTGTGTGTGTGTGTGTGTGTGTGTGTGTTGTATATGTCTGTGTGCACACATACATGTGGGAGTATGCATGCACATGGAGGCCAGAGGATGAGGCTAGATATCTTGCTTAATCAGCCTTCACCTAACGTCTCTTTGTGAAAAAGCGGAACATTTAGGGGTAGGTGGGTCCCGAATGGTGGAAGTAGGCCACTCAATGGGGACAGGCTTCTGGAGGTCACAGCTCTGCTGATTCTGGTCCTATAGGTCTGCTTCTACAGGTCCTAATCCTCAGGGTTACAAATAGCCTGCCCCAGCCTCACTACCACACTTCCCACCATGACAGCGCCCTCTGAAACAGTGAGCCCACTAGGCTTTCCCACCATGGTGTCACCCTCTGAAACAGTGAGCCCACTAGCCTTGCCCATGCCAAGTCATTTTTGTTAGGCATTTTGTCATACCTATGAGAAAGTCTAATAACACAGGACCACCCGCTGCATTACAGGAGCGCCCTTAACTACTCCCAGTTAACTTTCTCCTCACAGATGTCCAAACCTACACAGAAAGAAACATCAGAGAGGCAGGTATATTGACTACTTTAGGGTCACAGGGTAAGTAAAGCGCCACATCACTGCTCATCCCCAACACCATGGGTGTGGTGCACACATTCCTTATCTTCTTATACCATAGGAACCCCTTTCCTTCTTGAACCTTAAAGACAGAAAAATACTTCACTGGGCAACACAACATCAACTTTTGAGTCTTTCTGGGTAATCTATGTGCAGAAATTGCCAGGGAGAGGCTGGGGCTTGGTTCGGTGGGTGAAGCGCTTGCTCTAGAAGCACGACAGTGTGCATTCAGAGCCCCCAGCACCCACACAGAGAAGCCGAGCCTGGTGGTGCACAGCTGTCACCCCAGAACAGCTCCTGCAGCTCACTGGCCAGCAGTTTAGGTGCAGGGAACTCCAGATTCAATGAGAGACCCCATCTAAAAAAAAAATAGTAAATAACACAGCAATTTTGGGAAACGCTTGATGTCAACCCCTGGCCTCCACAAACACAAGCACACATACCAAGAAATGAGCATTCTTCCTTTCTCCTTGGAAGAAATGTCCCAGGGCACAAAAGAGAACACTGCGTTTCTTCCACTAAGGTTTCATGGAATATAGATGCCTTTGCAGTGGCTTCTGTGTGTCATGAACGAGAGTTCTGACACCTGAGGGAAGGCAGACAAACAAATAAAAGATCTCAGTATATCACTTAACTTCAGTAGGAAAGTGTCTGGGTTGTTTCCTTTATTCACAGCTCATTGGCTTGAACAGCATCTTCTAAATAATCTCTGCTGCAGTGTGTGTGTGTGTGTGTGTGTGTGTGTGTGTGTGTGTGTGTGTGTGTGTGTGTGTCTTTTGGCATTCTTGCCCAGGATAATGAGTGAAGCACATTCTATCAAGACAGAGTTTGTCTTCAACCAAAGTCATGAAAGAGTTCAAAACTCCTTTTGCCATCCTTTTTCAATCCTTTAAGCTACACATCTCGCTTCAGATAATTTGTTATTTTTATATATGAGTGATGAATAAATGCAAGGTTGATTTGTGCAAGGCTGTTCACCAGGCTGTAAGCCATTCTTTCAATGCAAGGTACCTTTATTGTTCGGACAATCAGACCAATGTCCATGAATGCAATGTCCACTGTGACCATTTGAAGGAGCTGGAGAGAACACTCTTTGCATGGCATATGGAATTGGATGAGCCACTCATTGGCAGGAAACTCAAGAGTTTACGCAAGAGATAATTCAAGCTACCCTCATCTTGGCGATAAAGCCCTTACAGTTTGCTATGCCCCTGTATGCCCAAGAGTTGTCTGTGTTTTCTGCATGCACTCTGCCAGTTTCCTGAAGGCTTCTGATTCTCTTCAAGCTATATGAGATGACGCAACTCACTTGCAAGAGATGACCCATGAACACGCATGGAAGGAAGCCAACATGACATGGGGATGGAAAAAATATCAAATTTACTATTTTTTATTAATTTACTTGCATAACATTAAGTTGTCTATGGTATGTAAATTGTTTGGTCATTTGGAAAACAAACATGAAAAACTGAAAATGTTTTCACATTGGAAAGAATTTGCTCAACTCATGCTCACATTCTTTTCCCAGGCAATCAATATCAGACTTTTACTGAAGGCACTTGACTTGTGTCTTCCTACACATTGTAGAACCATTCCCATTTTTGGAGGGGGGGACAGAGACAGAGAGAGAGAGAGAGAGAGAGAGAGAGAGAGAGAGAGAGAGAGAGAGAACAGCTATCATTCTCCAAACTTTGAAACTGTTAGTTCATGGTGTTTTTATTGCTGCTAAGAACTTTATTTGTGAGCTTGTTTTATTACCTTATACTGGGTCTGATCATCTGATTTCCTGGAAAAAGTACAAGATCACAGGGATGGTTGCCAGGAGCCATGCCCATGCTGGGCCATAGCTTATCCATACTGTCTAGAGCAAATCACTAAGCCGTCCACAATGGCATCTGATATAGGAGTGGCATCTGCAACTGCTTTCTGACTGTTCACAGGTGTGCCTCTGACTCAGCCAAGAGGCCTGACCTATCACATGGAGCACTCAGGAGCTTTCTGGGGGACCACGGCTCTGCATCCCCACATTGTGTGAATGGGCTGCCACAGGATTCACACATGGGAAAAAATCCCAGATGCCCTTTCTTCATGACCACTACAGAGTGCACAGAGGCCATGAGGAGTAGTGGGCATGCCTGGCTTGACTGCTGTGCTAGCCACACAGCTTGAGTTCACTCCCCACAACCATAAAGAGGCAGCAATTACTTGTAACCCCAGAGCTGGGTCATGGAGACAGAGTACTCCTGTGGACAGCAGATCAAACCAAACTGAGAACCTGAGGAACAATACCCAAGGGGAATTCCAGCCTCCTTACACAAGTATACACACACACATGCACACACACACACGCACACACACGCACACACACGCGCACTCGCACGCGTACACACACACATACACACCACACACATACACACGCACACACACATACACAGGGGCACACACACACATACATACACATACACATGCACACACACATATACACACTGGGGCATACACACACACACACACACACAAGCAAACAATAAGTAGAATTGTAAAAATCAATTTAAAAAGGGCAAATTCAGTGGACTGTTTAAAAGATGAATTCAGGGAGTATGTTGTATAAGAAGGGATTCAAGTTCCATTAAGTCAGAAAGCTACAACCCCAGATTTCTGTTTGTCTCAAACCGCATGCTATGGTTGGTTTTTAAATTGTAGGGTCCATACTGCCTGGCTGCAACACTAACTGATTCTGTTCTCCTCTGTCCATGAATCTGCTTGTGGATGAAATAGTAAAAGGTTACACTGCCTTCAAAACTTTTAAAGCTTATTCTTTGCCAAGGGTCTGGTGTTTGAATGACCTTTGAGAGACAATGAATCAGTGTGCTGAGCCCCGCGTGCATTTAAATACCTCAAGCGCTGTGAGCAGCAGAGTCACCTTGGAGGACTTTCTCCCAGGGTACCGTTCTTTGGAAATACCACTGCACTCTTCTGTTTACTTGGGAAATCGAGCCCAGCAAACAGTTAAATACCATAGGCTACAAGTCATGGAAAAAGGAGTTTAACTGCAGTTCACATAAAACTGTGAACCCAAAAGAAGGTTACTTTGAAAATACACACAAATGAAATTTAAAAACATCAGAGTTCAAGTCTCCAAACATACAACAAAATGTAGCAGATGTTGCATTTAGGGGGCTGCCTGAATATCAGAAAAACAGACAACCAGACCTAAAACACATGGACTCGGATTTAAAGCTTCAGTGAGATTAAGAAGGAAGCATACTCTGCCAAGCCAAAACTAAACATACATTGACTTTCTCTCCCATAATCCCTTCCCAAGCCTGTAGTAGGTGCTTCACAAAGACTGGTTCTGCTTTACCCAATGTCTTCCTGAAGGTGGCGATATTACTTAGTATCATTTTTCTACTCCCCTAAACTCTAGGCTTAGAAGGATATGCCACAGAAACTCAACACATGGACATAGATAATAATAAGATAATCTTTTTAAAAAATTAAAATGAACATCCAAACTGTGTAGTTTGGGTTATGGTGTTTACCCATCGCGTGTAAGTAACAACTGGACACAAGACAATGAGACATCACATCACCAAATCCTTTAGCCTTATAGAAAATGAAACCTATCCAGCCAGAGCTAACTTAGCAGAAACAAACAATCCCTAAGAAAACTTTATAGGTTTCAAAGAATATAAAGACTGTTATAATTAGATATTAATGAGATGGGCCACAACTGGCATCTTCTCATAAAAGAGGCCATGGCAGGAGGGTCAAGAGCCAAGTTCACCTGGGACACAGAGACAAGATTTTGTCTCAAAACACACACACACACACACACACACACACACGCAAATATATATATACACATTTACACATGTATACATACACATACATGTACACATACATATATACACATGTATATATTATACACACAAATATGACTCATTTATTTGAAAGCTTTGGGAATTGCAATGTATTCTAGATTAGATTATAAGAAACTCACATTTCCAATGCTGCAGAAGAAAAGTATATCCAATAATTTTATGAATGCATAAAAATTTATTTTAGTGAATGGGACTGAATCTAGGTCAGTGACACTGGAACTCCTATACACTCACCACTGGCATCCATTAAGAAGGGCTAGTCTAGGACTGGAAGGATGCTCAGTGGTTATTGCTGCTCTTCCAAAGGACCTGCGTTCAGTTTCCAGCTCCTTACAACTGCCTGTTACCTAGTTCCAGAAGATCTGATGCCCTCTCCTGGCTTCCCCAGACACTGAATGCATACACAGTGCACAGACATATCCCAACACACAGACAGACAGACAGACAGACACACACACACACACACACACACACACACTAAATCTTCTAATACAATGCTTTCTTATCTTAAGCCTTAGTTTCATCGCTTTCTTCCTTGAGTTGAAATGTACTTTATTTTCATCTTTGAACCTACTTTTTGTTTTCTTGGGTTAGACAGGAGCGTACACATGTCCTTTTTAGTGGCAGACTTGCGGTAATTTGAGATGTGTGTCTTAGCTCCCATTAGCTTTCCCTTCTTCAGCTGTATAGTCCCACTTCCTGGTTGTTACATGATCTCCAAACTTCTGCCTCTTCACTTAGCTCATGTCCTTCCTAAAATTATGAAACCTTGGACAGAACACGGTATTCCAGATGAGCGGCCAGCGTGAAGTGCGTCAATGACATTACTTCCCAAGGAGTGGATACTCGTTTCTATTTATACTAGGGAAGTTTTGAGTTTTCTTTTCCTTTCAGTTTTTTTTTCCCCTGCACTGTTAAGCAGCTGTATCAAACAGTTGGCTCACACGAGTTCGCAGTCTAATAAAACTTCCAGATGTTTCTCAGAAACTAAAATTTTCTTTTTTTTCTATTCACTTTACATACCAACCACAGTTCCCCCCTCCCCTCCTCCCGACCTCCCCCCAACCCACCCTCGGAAAGGGTGAGGCAAACTAAAATTTTCAAACTGACTTGTCCCTCAGATCCACCAACACCAGCGATGGAGCAGGAACTCAGAGGCCACACCACACAAGGGCAGAACAAAATGTAAGGGGAAGTTTTCTGTGCTCTATCACAAAAAGCTTGGCACTTAGAATGCCATCAAAAACAAGGGCTTTCTTTGGAAAAGTCCTAAGAACACAAACGGGCACCTCTCCATTTGAGTACTATGCTATTTATAAAAACAACAGAGCTGTGAGTCTCAGGACATTAGAAAGGTGAATAGATTCAATCCAGTTAACAACCCTATGAAGTGAGTTACTATTACACACCCATTTCCACAAATGACAGAATGGATTCTTTCCAAATCACACAGCCAGGATCAGGGACCCACTGTGGTGTGGCTCAGTTAGCCCTGTGCTTATCTGGCATTCAAGAGGCTCTAGCTTCAGTTCCTAGCACCACATAAACTGGGCGTGGTAACACATGCCTATCGCCCAACCACACTCAGGAAGAAGAGGCTAGAGGACCAGACATCCCAAGTCATCCTTGGCTATGTAGCCTGATGTGCAGGATACCCTGGTTCAGAAAAAAAAAAATTTTTTTTAAATAAAACAATAAAAGTAAAGGCAGGAAGCCTTGTTCTAGACTAAGGCTCATGATCCATACTTCTTCCCTTCCCTGTATGAAAATAGTGAGACACACCCTGTATCCAACACTGTGGTGTGGGAAACAAGTACAATAACATAATAACATGTTAGAATGCATGTCTGTCAGCTCTAGAACCGTGAAACAGAGACAGAAGCAGCAACAGAACCAGGTCATAGGCACTCTAAGCATGGCTTCCTGTTTTCCCTCTTAAACATGAAATTCACTTTCACTTTTGAAGGGATTCAAATATTTATTTCTGCAGAGAGTTTATAGCAATGTCTTGCCTAAGTGCAAACTCATTTCAACTATCAGTTGCTCTGTGGGGAAACACACACACACACACACACACACACACACACACACACACACAATGGCTATGGGAACACATGATACCACTCCATTCTATACATGATACATGTCACCCCTGCTGATCCCAGAATATATCTACATAAATACTCAGAATTGAGACTGTTCTCAGCTCTGTGTGTGTGTGTGTGTGTGTGTGTGTGTGTGTGTGTGTTCCTGATAATCCAACGTAACCTAAAATCATGTGTACTCGAATTTTTCCAAATAGAGGAAGACAGGCTGTCACCTTTGTTGGCAATAAGTGCCACATAGCAATAAAGCAGAGGCCTCTCCTCAACAGTACTTCGCTGGGCCCTGCTTCCTTCTCCCCCTGCTTCAGAGCACAGCCGCTATGCTCTGCAGAGCCAAAGCAGAAAGAGAGCCACGATGGTGACATCCTGACGAGCTGCTATTGTCACCTCGAGACAACTGTTTTCCTCATGATGGCTCAGCTACTGTTAAAAGTCTGTTACTTTTAAAGCTTCTTAATCACGTCTGTCTGTGACCCACTGGTATCCAAGAAGGCAGAAGACAGCGTCAGATGCCCCGGAACTGGAGATGATTGTAAGATGCTACATGGTTGCTGGGAATCAAACCCAGGTCCTCTGCTGGAATAGCAATTGCTCTTAAATGCTAAGTCATTGTCTCTAGCCCAAAGATTCCTTAATAATTTATTATTATTATATCTGTTCAAGTTTATCAGTATTTATCACCAGTTGCTCAGTTTCTGGCACAGCGACAGAAAGTTACACATTTTCTGTGATTTTCCAGTAAACACATATTAGGGCACACGTGTCTTGCAAAAGTCAAGTCAGTCACCCATGACGCAGTGCAAACTTTGTTTCACACCACATCCGAAATTGTCTTCATTTGTTTGTTTCTCCCAGGCAGGAGCACATCACTGTGGACGTATCTGTGGATGTATAATTTACGACAGCAGAACTGCTTCGTAAAATGAAGCCGTGAGCACGCATTCGTGCTGCCTCTGTAAAACAGCAACCTGTATGTGCGCCTCTGCGTGCGCTGACAAGCCGTGGCCACTCTCCCTGCTGAAACGGGAAATCGTCGTGGAAGCGAATGAGAAGGAAGGAGAGTGAGGTCTCCTGAGCGGAATCACCGCCACCCAGACACAGAAGGGGCAGGTTTCTTTGTTGTAAGTTGTATGTCCCCTCATGCAATGTATTGTTTTCCCTTCATACCCCTGCCGTTTCCTGACAACGCAAAACCGTGTATTAAACAAGAGCAAACACAATTACTATCAGGTAGTAAGAACTCCAAGCTCAAATTATTTTGCCTTTTAAGCATTACTCTGGTGATATCTATCTATCTATCTATCTATCTATCTATCTATCTATCTATCTATCTATCTATCTATCTGCCTACCTACCTACCTACCTACCTATTGTAATACTGAAGTTGTAACTGGTTATACTGAATTGTACACAAATACAATTTCTATTTCTAACCTGCAGCATCTTTCATGAACTTTCCATAGCACAGAAAGGTACTGTTTCTCTCCTTCCTGACTCTGAGCACTGAGACTAACACACAAGAGCTACAGTTGTTATCTGGTATTTGCTCTGTTTACTACTCAGCCATTTCATGTCTCCAGCACACGCCTTTAACTTCCAACTCTGGCATCCCGAGTCTTACCTTGGGGTATGTCTGCACTGAAGTGCCTACCATCCTAGCCAGCTGGCCCTGCATGCCACCAGGAGGTTACAGGAAACCAAAGGTCTGACCTGGGCTCCCTTGCTGCACAGGGGACCCAAGCTTTAAGAGGGCACCGTGCACTGAAAATGCGGAAGCCGATGCCAGCTCAGCCACGCACCAGCGCTGATACTTTCCATGTGAGACCACTTGACCTCCATCACTACGTCTAAACCAGAATTAATGATTCTGAAAGTTTGTTTGTGTTTGTTCAGGTGCATGTGGCTGTTTCCTTCTGCACAGAGAAACAAGACCAGGGCACTGCGAACAGGGTGCTCTTAAAGAGAACACTTTAATCTTAGCTGTATGTGCAGTGTGAAACACAGTCCAGAGAAGGAAGTGAACCAGGACAGACACCATAGCACAAGGAGAAGTATGTACACAGGGTGTGGGTCGAATCAACCCGCAACTGAAGCACAAGGTCAGGAATTCAAAGCCAACCTGGGCTACACAGGCAGTTTAAAGACAGCCTGGGCTAATGGATACCATGTTTCTATGCTTCCCCCTAATTGTTACGTGTATAAATAAAGAACATAAGGAGAGGGTCTTATCATTCCTCATCAGGCAGGAAGAAAAGAGCAGAGGTTGGGGGTCTGTTAGTATGTTCCTATTCAGATGTGACTGCTGGCATCACTAACAGGAATCACCCAGAAAGCAGCTGTAAACATCCTATCACACGAGACTATTGAAGAAAATCATGTTACAGCTATACATCTAAATGCCATTTTTAAAAATAACTTTTGTGTCTCTGAAGATACCACAACTTGTATACTTCAAATATATATACCTAGTTAAAATGTCAATAAATATCCATAAATGTAATCTGATAATGGAAAGTTATATAATTTTCAAAGCCCTCAGTTTTGAGTATAGCATTATAATTTGATCAAAACAATAGCAAAAAAATAACTAAAGCCAAGTTAAGCTTTAATGACTACAAATTCCAGTCATTTCTAGAGTTCTGGAATCTAGTAGCATTTACACAGAAATATTATTATATTAATAATTTAGCATAACAAATTAGATAAGGGCATTCATGTTAGAAAATCATGTACTCTAGAACCTAAATGCTATGTAAGAATGAAAATTTAATCTTTATACTTCCAAGAATTGTCTCCAAGGAGCGGGAGAAACAGTTTCCTGTTAAGGGCACTTGCTGCTCCTGCAGAGGACTAAGTTTGGTTGCCAGCACCCACACTGGACCTCCAGTTTCAGAGGACCTGGCACCCTTTCTGCCCTCAGTGGGAACCCAGATTCACATGCACACATTCCCACACACAGATACACATGTTTACAGAGAGTTAATAATACAATCTGTATAAAAGAATTGTCTTTAAGGCAGCAGGTGATTATAACAGGGACTCAGCAGCCTTCTTAAGCTCACGTTTTGCTAGATGTGTCCACATATATCTCTGTCTTGAAACTCTTCAACACAATCTACATGTTTTCATTGTCATCTTAAAAGCAAGGTAAGCCAACACAGTCTTGGGTAGAAGACAATGAGAAGACAAGCTGCTGACATTATCCCTGGCATCTAACAAAGCCTCTGTTATACTCTCCCACTTATATTTATAGAACAAGATCCCGGCAAGAATCAGTCCTCAGTAGAGTAGACTTGACTTTTTTGTTCTGATAAGAGAAAGATAATTTTTAAAGCAAGATGCTATATATTATAATGGGTTCCCTGTCATGACATGCAATCAGATGAAAAGTTAATTAAAACCATGTTAAAATTTTTTTTCTTCTGATGATCATCTATAATTAACACTTGAGGGGTTGGCGTGTCATCTTAATAGACTAAACAGTACATAGTGCTTCCTGGATATTTAAAAGTAAATACAGCAACAGTTTCACCTAAAATCACAAGTAAAGTTGAAGCTTTTGCAGCTACTGTCAGAGAAGTTTGCACTATCATGTTAGCAAGACCTCGCACTTCCGGATTGAAAGCACAAGGCATTTCCAGCAGTCTGAGGCAGGTTATCCGAGACAGGCTATTCCCAGGACCTGGGTTTTTCCAAATATTTGCCCACACTTTATGCTGCTCATGACCAATCTGTGTTTTTAGAACTTCAAAGGACAGTTATTCAAAGGTCTGAGAAGCCAGACAGACATGAAACCTGAATGCCACACTTGGGGACAGCGAGTGCTCTGGCCTGGCCACAAAGGCAGGCCTCAGTTCACCTCTCTCAAATCCTGCTCCTAGCAAAGCTTAGAAACTGACTCTTTTCCCAAGCGTGAGCGTGAGCCAGTCTCTCTTCTTCCCCTTTTTATTGCCGATAAAAACTCTGAGAAGCACACATAAGAACGAGTGCTTTATGCTATTTGCTTATTCCATGCCAAGTAATAAACCCTCAAAGCAGATGGCTAGATAATTGTTCAATTCTACAGATTAACTTGGCTGCAATTAAGCAACAAACTTCATAGCCAATAGAATGGCCCCACAGTCCTGAGTTACCTGCTGGGAACACAAATTTAACTCTGATAAAGACATATAAAAACATTAACTAATTTGATCATCAAAGTTGGGGCTACTGTGGGTATAAAAAGGCTGGTGAACACCAAAACACCAATATTGTAGGCGCATGAAGGCAAACAAAAAAAGAGAGATCAACCTCTGTAGGTAAAGGTGGGGATTAGAAAATAAGAACACGTGTCAAAAATCAATGCTAGGGTATTTTAATGTGGTTATTGGACATTTGGAGTGATTTCTGATATGGTAGAATATGCATATTCACCACCAAGGGCTATTCTATTAATTGGTACAATCGTGTCTCCCAACCTCAATGTCCTCTGTTTGCTATGGCTCATAGGTGAGCACCTTCAATGAGCAGAGGGACTATGGTTTTGCTTTGGAATTTTTGGTTCTACTGCTTGAGACTAGTTGAAACTTTGTTATCCTGCATCTCCCCTTAAGTGAAGTATGTGCCTGCCACACTGAGGACATGTAAGTGCAGGGAAGACATTAGCACCTTTATTGTCCAATAACCTTGCTGGACTCTGAAGACAAAGTGGAAAGGTTGCACCTTAACCTGGAAGCATTCAGAAGATTGTGTTTCTAGAGATACGTTTGGTGTATGATCAGGAAAAAAACGACAATAACAACAGACAACAAAATGTTAAGCTCTGAGAACATCCTAAAAACAATAATGAAAAGTAAGTACTGAATTTGCCAGGAAGTGTTCCTGGAAAACCATGTGAGCAAGCTTCTTCCTGGGCCCTGGCTCTTGAAACACAATGTAGAACTAGAGTAAATGTCTGCAAATTTCTTAGTCAAGTTTAAAGCTCCTGACCCAACATTACTCATAGCCAATCCTATTTGTAATTACCAGTTGGGTCTCATTCTCCCTTGAAGTCTGCAATAAGAACATATAATAACCTGGGTTGTCACTCATCATAAAGCTCAGCTGATTCTCTGTAATGCTGTGACAGGAACAATATTTTCTGAGACTTGACCCCTACGAATGGAATACAGAGAAATGGGGACATTTACAGATGTGAGTCACACCGTGGATTTTGTTCAAGCCTTCGTTTCCTATCCTTTTCTCTCCCATTCTGCCAAGACCATGCATGGCGTAGTCATCTCTTTCTGCAATGCAGTAAGCTCCCCTTTCTGAAGCCCCCATTTCATTTGATGACCGTGTGTTACGGTTTGAATGTGAAATATCCATCACAGACTCACATTCATGAATATTCAGCTCCTAGCTAGTGGCATTGTTTTGGTAGGATATGAAAACTTAGAAAAATAGAGTCTCAATAGAGGAAGTGAGTCACTAGGGGCAGACCATAAAGTCATATTGTGTGTATCAAATTCCTGCCTGCTTTTCCCTGACTATGGACACGATGACCAGCTGCTTTACCCTCTGTGTCATGCCTTGCCCACAGTGGTGAACTGTGTACCCTCAAACTGTGAGCCAGAACAAACACACCTTCCACTGAGTTTCTTCCTTCTTAGGAATTTGGTCACAGCCACAATAAATGTAACTGATATGGCAATCTTTGTGGAAAGAGCAGATTAATTATATCCTAGGTATGTGAAACATAAAATAGAAAAAAAAAACATTAAAACATGTTTAAAATATCTACTAGAGACAACTGGAAAAAATATTTATGATTATTGTTCATATTTATTTTGATGTCTTGTTTCAGGGAAGACTGTTTGTATATAAATCACATTAAAATTTTTATTTGAAAGCAATAAAAGTTATAAAGACATCACCAGAAAAGTAGAGGATGAGGGTTGTTGGGGACAGTCTTGCTTTGAGTTTACTCTCTGCTTTCTATTTGCTTTCTACTTCCTGTCCCATGGGAATGTGAAGGGATGGAAGCCCCATGGGACACAAAGCAACCTGCTCCTACGTGAGCTACAATACCTCCTTCCTCTCTCAGCTCACTTTTGTAAGGTGTTCTGTCACAGCCACAAGAAACGTAGCTAATAAAATAATAAGTCATTATCATTAATGTGCAAGGAACAAATGTGCATTTTGTGAACTCCGTTAATCCTTTGTCGTCTAGTTTTCTGGAAACAGGGCCTCACACAATAACAGGCTTTTCTTGAATTTGAAGCAATCATCGTGCCTCAGACACACACACACACACACACAAGTGTTGGAATTACAGGCATGAGATAGCTCCACTTAATCTTAATAAATAAAACTCAGGAATGATACAGGCAAGTAGGCTGGAAAGCATAATAAGCATTTGAAAGTTATCAACTTTTATCATGTGACATTTTCATATTTAATTGACCTTTTAAAGACACATTTATTTGTTCATGCTTATTTGTGGAGGAGTGCCATGTATATGCTAGGATATGCAAGGATCCCCTAGAATTGGAGTTACAGATTGTTATGAGCCATCTGACATAGCTATTGGGAACTGAACTCAGGGCTACTGTAAGAGGGTTGCATGCTCTTAACCACTAAGCAATCTCTCTAGTCCCCTCTGTAGCTCAATAAATTATATTACTGATCTATCTAACTTCTGGGAACACAAACATACTTTCAGTACGACAACTATAATGCTATCACTGCCCAATAGAGCCACAGGACCTATCACTTAGAAATCCTGGCTAGAGCTGGGTGGATAAATTAACACACATCTTGATGTCTCTTGTGTTTGAAACAACCTTTTCCAGAGAAATGCGCAGGTGCTTAGCATGCACAGCCTGATTTTCATTTTTATTACTGCCATGGGTAATTAAAACAGGAGTATACTATATCTTTCAAGACTCAAGCTGCTACAATAATCCTGTAAAGTATTTTCAAATATACTGGTACCTAAAGATAAAATTTTTGGCTCATATTCTTCTTTCAAATAAAGCTATTTTAAAAATTCAAAGTGAAACAAAAATAAAAAAAAACTCATTCAAATATGCACAAAATGTCCTCTTCTGTGTGTACTATGGTTTTTTTTTTTTTTTTTGCGGGAAGGAGGGGGATAAATGTACATAAACTGGTTGTAAAAAGTAAGGAATGCAATACAATGCCACGAGTCACTTTCCTAAGTAATGATCTGCAAACCACAGAAGTGAGACTCAGTTAACAGAACTAGCTCAGCATCAGGACCTGTAGGACAGTGTGAAGCTTCACAGCAGGAACAAGGCAGCTCAGCTTTCACAACATCTTTGAAAGCTTTCTTTCCTATGAATGTAATGAACTTTACTAGGATACACCTATACAAAAGGTAAAGAAATTTGCAAAGGAAATTAGGAAATCACCTCTTTCCAGTTTGAATATAAAAATGAAGGAATCATATGAATTGAAATAATTTTACAATCACACAAAGCCCCAAGCTCTTTCTAAAATAAAAGCAATTAAGGCTAGCCCTTCATTTTAAATTCAGCCTATGTGAGTGCCTATCTGAGCAATTAAAATAATTGGCACAAAAATATCAAAGCCACATCATCTAAAGAATTGTCTAGAAACTATAAAATTAAGAAGTCGGGTAAGCTATTCTTTGTTTAGTTATACTTTCTTGGTGGCTTTAATATTCACAGAAATCAGAGAAGGCCCTAAAATTACATGCCTGCAATACACAGCAATGGAATTTTAAGTTATTCTAAACTGAAATGGTGGCAATTCCTGGAATCCTAGCATTTGTGGGCAGAAGACAGGAGATTAAGAATCTCAACATCTAAGCAATGAGACAGAGTCAAACCTGGGCTATGTGAAACCCTGTTTCAAAACAAACAAACAAAAAATGGTTCCCCTTTTGTTAGTTTATACAATGTGAGCAAAAAACTGCTACATTTGATTGATGTGGGATAATGCTCTTTTACATTGTAAAGATTTGTCCCTTGTATTGGCTTAATAAAACTCTGGCCAGTAGCCAAGCAGGAAGTAGGCGGGGCTACCAGACTAGGAGCATTCTGGGAAGAGGAAGGCAGGGAGTGAGGGGAGTGAGTCACCAGCCGGACACAGAGGAAGCCAGGTGAGGATGGCATGCTGAGAAAAGGTATAAAGCCGTGTGGCTAAACATAGGCAAGAATTGTGTGTTAATTTAAGTTGTAAGAGCTAGATAGTAATAAGCCTGAGCAATGGGCCAAATATTTCATAACTAATACAAGCTTCTGTGTGTTTTGGGGGGACTAAACAGTTATGGGACCAGGCAGGACAGAAACTTCCATTAATAAGTGGAACCCTATGTAGGGTAACTATACCCACATAAACCCTGAGAGAGTTTGGGAAGGGATTCTAAACACAAAAGAACAGAGGCAAGCATGGCTTCTTGGTAACACATTTTCTTGGGTATGCTGTTTGCTGGAGGCAAGCAGAAGCAAGGCTCCTTTAAGAGAGACTTCCTGACTCAGTATTAGCAGCAAAAGGCTCTTTTAAGAGACTCTGTTGCCAAGCACTTAAGTGGTGTTTATGAGCAGCTGGTGGCATGCTTCTTGGTGGTGACCCGAGAAACTCCAAAGATTCGTGGCAATAAACATGGCTCCCACCAGTACCTCCGCCATGAAGCTAGACTCGTAGGAAACCATGTAATGGCATGGAGCCAGCTGCCAAAGATAGTTTTAATTCTAGCCATGCAGTTTAGCAGATTAAAGATTCATGTGGTAAGAAAAAGATAAAAATATGCGGTAAAAACTGATTCAGATTAAAAAAAATAATAACTCTAAAGGGTTTACACTGTGTTTTAAAACATACATAGGAGTTGGAGAGAAAAGGAAAAGGATAAAGAAAGTCCTTAAAAAGAAATAGAGTAGCTAGGTGTGGTGGCACATGCCTTTAATCCTAGCACTTTAGAGGCAGAGGCAGGAGGATCTCTCTGACTTCCAGGCCACACTGGCCTACAGAGTGAGTTCCATGACAGCCAAAGATACACAGAGAAACCCTGTCTCAAAAAATAAAAAAAAAAAAATGCAAAATAAAAATAAAAGAAATGGAGTAATCAAAAGCCACATGAAGGTGGAAAATACACAGAGTCTGGATACTGTATGTTATTGTGCTGACTATGAATTGTTTGACTGCTGAGGAAGGAGCAACAGCTGATAAAAGATGTCTGGTTATAAATGCTGCTGGAGTAATTCAGCATATATATTTTGAAAATGTCCTGACCTCAAAATCTAAGTCAAAAGGTATATTACTATGGAGAAGAAGTTTTGCTTTTGTTTCCACAGGAAATGAGAGGCTGTGGGTTCATTCTGCATTAAGAAAAATAAGGTTTTCTCGAGGAAGACCCCCCTGAAAAATCTCCAATGGGAATGGATGGCCCAGATGATCCAACATGTCAGGGCGCCTCTATTGCGGTTTGTTCTGAGTTCTGCACCAAAAACAGCTTCATGGCTGCTGGCTGAGATGATCCAGCCTCAGAAAATACTCCAGTCAGGACCTGACCATAATCCTAAATTTTCAATGGACCCCCATAAGATTACCAGAACCCCGCATCTGCAGGAGGTAGCCTAGAAAACTAAGTCCACATTCCCAAAAACTGGATTATGGATGTTTGTCTTTGTAAACATGTTGGTTATAGGTTGTTATGAATAACGGTCAGGAAAACAACTAAACAAGGAAAAGAAGAAAGGGGGAAATGATGTGAGATAATGCTCTTGTTCACTGTAAAGATTTGTCACTCATATTGGTTTAATAAAATGTTGATTGTCCAGTAGCCAGGCAGGAAATACAGGTGGGGTTACCAGACAAGGAGAATTCTGGGACGAGGAAGGCAGGGAGTGAGTAGCCAGACACAGAGGAAGCAAGATGAGAACGCCTTACTAAGAAACGTTAGTAAGCCAGGCTGCTAAATATAGGTAGAATTATGGGTTGATTTAAGCTGTAAGATGTAAATAGTAAGAAGCCTGAGCCACGGGACAAACATTTCAAAATTAACATGAGCCTCTGTGTGTTTGTTTGGGACTAAAAGGCTGCATGACTGGGCGGGGCAGAAACTTCTGTCAACATTCAATGTCCTTTCAAGTTTCTTGTCTTAGGAAAATATTATTTGTTCTAGTATTCCTGGCACATCATGGCTGGCTATCAATTCTTCTTGAATGTACTCATACACTAGAGGATCGTGTGTATGTGTGTGTGTGTGTGTGTAGAATTTACAAATTTATATGAATCTCTTAAATTCATTATTTCACTTCTTGACCAAACTGTTATTGATTCTTTATTCTACCTTGAACTTCAAATGTATTAAGCAGTTTCTGGGAGCAAACTAAAATATTCATAGGAAAGCAAGCCCCTTCTGGTGCCTCACTCTCTAGAGAAAAGCAAGATAAACAGCATTTTGTTTGTTCAATATACTGATGAGTTGCCAATGCCAGGTCCTTAAAGCCAAGAGTGCTGATATCCTTAAGTGAGAATATTTTTTTTTTTGAGCTATCCATTCTTCCTGTGCACAAACATGATGTCACAAACATCCACACACCAACCTGGGAGATGCCCCTACCTTGAAAATTAATATTGAAAAAAATCTAAAAATCATGTAGCTGAAAGTCCACACAGATAAAATGCTAAGTTCTATTAGCTTCATTTTGATGTTTTAAGACGGCATGAGATATAGCTCAGTCAAGCCTTGAACTCTGATTCTCAATTCTCGTACTGACATCCCCCCAGGGTAGGATAACAGATGTGCAATACCATGCTAGATTTGAAGTCAATCTCAGTATTCAGATAATTTCTGGAGCTCTTTAAATTTCCTTTAAATATGCTATTCCTTCTACTAGTGGCACATAGTGGGTGTTTAGTTATTGTTTATTGAATCTTTAATTGTATACTTACTTTTAACTGTGACTATTCAGTCTCTTATGGGAGGGGGGTACGGATACAGATACACCAGATAGACAGATGGATAGACAGACAGACCGATGCACTAGACTAGACTGACAAACAGAAAAACATTATTAAAACCATTGAGACTGAATATGGTATTCAGACATAAGCTTTTACATGTCTGAGTTGGACCCAATGATATTTACACCTAATATTGAAGACCACGTTACCCCTTTTCTACACCTCCATCTCTACCAACCATGGGCTTCATTCACACTGCTACAGGACCCAAGAGCAATCTTCCAGTACATCAGGAAGGGCTGAGAATTTAACATGAGAAAGCCAAGGGCTTATTCAGGGCAAAATGAATGTTCATGTAAAAAATAGCTACCTTGTTTTCGGAATAAAATAAATGAAAGTCCCTGTTGGGAACCCTATGGACTTGGGATTGACCTCACTACATTTTTAATGTGTGTCTATTATCTGCCACCCTAAGGATCAAGACCAAGGGAAGCCAAAAAAAAAAAAAAAAGAGCGTGGGAAAGCTTGTGGTTGGGATCAGGAGTTTAGGGAAACAGCTGCTGTGGGCATGATACAAAAAGAAGGGGAAAAAATAGCAAAAGAGACACCAGCAATAAATAGAACACAAATATCTTGACATTTTGTGGTTAAAATAGAAAGTCACTAAATAAGAGATATTTCAGAGGGTTAAAAATGTACCACTAAGCATATCAGCAACCCCATAAGCTTTGATCTTCTGGATTCAAAAGCCTTGAGAACTTTATAATCTGAGTCTTACCACTGGGTATGGCTATGTGTAATAATGATTTCTATGTGTTTAGTGTCAGAAATATCAGTAGTTGATCTAATTTTAACCCAGGAGAAAAAATGGACACTGGAAATAACAGTAACTTACCATACATTGCCTGATTTTGGGCAAATATTTCTGCATAACTCACAGGAAAAAAAGCTCACCTTAAAGAATTTGTAAGTCTTGAAAAATCTGCATTTCATTTAGCTAGAGGATATTATCTAGCTTTTGTCTTGAATTTTTATTTAATTCATTTGATTACTCTAGACACACCTTACAGGTTGTTCCTATCAGAGGGCATAAGAAATAGAGGGGAAAAATCCTTACACCGCCATAATTTATAACTAAGGCTGACAATACACACATGCCAAGAAGCATAACTGAATTTTGTTTTGGCTCTGTTTTGATAAAGGACCTCATGTAGCTCGGGTTGGCTTACAATTTACCATGTTCCTGAGGCTAGCCTTGAACCCCTGGTCTTCCTGCTTCCATCCCAAAGTGCTAGGGTGACAGGTATGCTCCAGTCGGCCCAGCTTTAGTTAGATTTTCTTTGTGTGATTCAGGGTCTCATTTTGTAGCCCTGACTAGGACTCTCTGATAATACGAGCCTGACCTGGATCTCATATAGTTGCTTTTGCCTCCTGCCTCTGCCTCTGCCTGGAGTGCTGGAATGAAGGTTTATACTACCACACGTGGCCTGAAAAGTCAACTGATGGTGGGATACTGGAAGACTCTCTATGCTGTGACTTAGGGGAAATCCCAGAGTGCACCTCACTTGACTCATCTTTATTTTGACTTCGCATTGGATGAAGTGGAAGAAAGTTTGTTAAATCCAAATCTAACTTTAACAACCTCTACACTCTATCGCCAGGTATTGGGGTCCTGAAGCGCACATGTTTTCCTACAGACTCCCAAGAAATGGTATCTACTCTCATAGCTTAACTGGATAACAGGAAAGCACACACCTCATGGGCTTATGACAATATGTGTGCACATAAATATGCTATATGTTGATATTCATAATTGTGAATTAATACATATAAAACACCATCGAATTCACCATTACACATTTCTCCCCAATTTTTTTCTTTATCTCAGGAAGAGTATTCCACCGCCCTCTACCATCTCCCACTCAATTGCTCAGGACAGAAATCTGAAAGCTTTGTTTCCTCCTGCCTTCCCATCACCCCTTGAAGTCTAATAAGTTTTTTCAGAACATGGTTCTTCTCTTTTACGTTTTTGTTTTATTTTTAAAATACTTTTATTTTAAAGTACATTATAAAAAAAATGTTGCAAATGAAAAAAAAATCACACATCCAAAGTAACCAGACCTCAAAACCACACAAATTAGTATATATTTAGTACTTAATTTCTCTACAGTTAGAGTAGCCATTTGACATGAAAGCTGTGAGACTTCACGGTGGATTCTATACTTTCACTGCCCAATTATTTTATGCATTCATCTACATGGCAGAGTTAGAAGTAGAGAAACAATTCACTTTATACCCTCTTTCATAGTGCACATCCCTTGCCTTCATTCACACAGAACATGACTCTTGATGATATGCATAGCTCTCTAAAATATTTCCATCCCCCCCCCCTCTCTGTTTCTGTCTCTCGGGTCAAAGGTGCTATTCTGTGACACTCAGGATGCTGCTCCACTATACACTTATTGATTAAGCCATTATTTATTCCTCCATGAACACTTAAGAGGTATTAAACAGCTCCTGGGAACAACAGGACAATAAAGGGAAGCCACAAGTCTGCAAATATTTGGACAGGGCAATAGTCTTTGCCTCCTGTAATGCATTCTCTGTCGTACAGATGAAACAGCGCCTCAAAACAAGGTAAACCACCACATTTCCATCACTGAACTTGTAGTAGTTTGCTTCAAGGATTCATTCTGTATTTCTTAGCAAGAAAAACTGGGCCCCAATACATTTTGCCCCAGTGGCTGCTCTTAGGTCTGCAGCCCTGTTTCCTATCAGCTGTCTCTATTCCATGCTCTCTGTTCTTCCTGCTGCCTGCTGTGAGATACCCAGAACCCCAAAGCATGGCTGTTCACCACTGTGCAGTCCCCTAGGAAAGCCTGCTGTCCCCTTCTGCCTTGTAACCTCAATTCGGTGTTCAGACCTTGGTTCAATGAACACTTTCTTCAGATGTTCACTATCCCACCGAAAGGTGAAGTCCACATGTTTGCAATTGCCAAGATGTTCTGACTGTACTATAAACCCACCGGGGCAGACGGCTAATACTCCTTCATGTCTTCCTTACAGTGCTGAGAATTGAACCTACCTACGACATGTGATATGAGGTGAGGACTCGCCCAGGACCTGCACCCTCACCCCTCTGTTGTTATTTACATTTTATATTTTATCAGAATCTGCAGCTCTGAGCCATAATCCTTAAATGGAGCCGATTATATGACATCCACTTACTTTTTCTACATGTGTGCCATAAGCTAATACATCTATGGACTGCAAATGTGTGTTCTTGCTTTTATTGCATCATTTGACAGTCATAGTTACCGTGACGCTGTTCAAAGGGAAGAGGAAGAAATCAGGACCAGGCAGAGGCCATCCCATTCACTCATACTGAAGCAAAAGGAAGTCTAGAGTCACCCCTCCCACTCAGCAATCACTAGTGTTTGATGTTATTCAGAAAAAGACATGAAACATCCAGAGTGGTGCATTGGAAATGAAAATCCAAGGGGCTGAGCAATATGCTTGCTGCATGCACAACCCCCTGTGAGAGAACCAGCATTTTGGTGGTAGTGGCAGTAGTCTATGTCTACCCACCAGAATTACCGATACAAGTGGTGTCTGTTCTTCAGTCCTTGAATTTGCATCTAATGACAGTGCATAGATTAACTTCTTCTAAGCCTGGGATGGTCATAGGCTAAATACATACTGAATCAAAAACCTCCCCTCTCTGCGGCTCAAGAAGAAGAGAGAGCGCTGATGACATCATTAAATATTTACAAAGACAAAAGAACTTTCAAACAAAATAAAGGTGGATGGTTTAGAAACAGCAGGGAGGTGGAAAATGACAGCTCTATCTGGATAGGTTCACAGTGTATGGTCAATTTATTCTTTCATTCTTTCATTACAATATTAACATAAAATGCTACCAACAAAGAAATATCGATTCCCTACGCTATGTATATGCTTACACTTGGCCTGCTGGCATGCCAAGGGCTTTCAGGAAATTAAAGTGAGTTAAGAAAGGTCTACTTAGTATAGCATGATTTCTAGCCATGGTGTTGAAGAGTGGCAATAGCAGGCTGTAGAAACTCAGTGGAGGCGCCCTGTGCTAGATGTAGCATCTTCAGTCAGCTCGTGAAAACTGAAATTAGGGATTAGAAGAGGAAAACAGCAAGTAAAGGGGAGGGGGGGGGATTAGGAAGGGAAGGAAGGGAGAATATATAGTAGAAGGGAGGAGGGAAGGGATGTAAACATGGACAAAGTTACATGACCTCTGAGATAGAGGCCCCTGCCTAACAATGCCTCATAATTTTAAGCCCATGATAGTAGTTTTCAAAAGAATCTTAACAAGATTATGGTTACAGATATCAAGCAGTAGGGGCTTGAGTAGAAAGGTTTCAGGTAAGGCAGTGAAATAAATGATTTTAACAAAATATTATGGGCCATCTCTGTGCTACATCAACAACCTCTTCATGGTCATCTCACGTTCTGTAACACAGAAGAAAGCCATGTTTATAAAGATGAACATGCATTATATCTGGAAGCAGGAAAAGACTCCCCAGAGAGCTGTGAAGATGTTATTTCAGTAGCTCAAGAGCAGCATGCAAGGCTCACTCTCTGGGATGAAGGAGGGAGGGATAATAAGAAAAGAAAAAAAAGAGTCTAATGTTAACATAAGAAAGTCAAATTTCTATGCATTCTACAATAAGGATGAGTCTTGAGTACATTACACTAAGTGAAATGTGTCAGTCACAAGACAAGTGGTTCACGGTTCCACTTAGACGTGGTAAGCAAATCCATAAAGGAAGGAGGCAGAGTCCTGTTTGCCAAGGGCTTGGTGGAGGGGAAAATGGAAAGCGATTGTTTAAGGGAGCCAGTGTCAATATTGCAAGATGAGAAAGTTCTCAAGAACTGAGCATGAGGGTTGCACAATGTGAGAGTTCACTTAACTCCACCAACTGCACACTACAAATGATTAACATCTTAAATTATGGTATGTGTGTCATACCACAACTTAACATGCTAAAAGGTGGCTCACGCAGGACTGAAATCACAAAGCTCTAGGAGCAGAGGCAGGAGGATCACCACAAGTTCAAGCTAGGCTTGTTTACAGGGAGATTTGAGTCATTGAGAGATACACAGCACACCCTATCTTGGTAGTTAATTAATTATAATTTTGAAATGGCCTAGGCCCTATTCCAAATGACTTGACATATTTTGATGATCCCTCCTGGAAGACATCACCCTCCATGTGGAGTGGGGGGTGGGATGGGATGGGAGGGGAAATCGGGGGGCATGAGAAGTAGGGAGAGGGAACTGGGATCCATATGTAAAATAAGAAAACAATTATATATTTTATTTAAAAAAATAAAGAAAAAAAGAAATGGCAGTTGTCACAACAGGATTGTCCAAACTGTTCTCAGATCGCTGCCATAGGATCTGGGATAAATATTGCTGTTTATGGAAACGCTACAGTCTGAAGGGGGAAGCGAGCACAAAGTGTCAAGTATGTGTGATGCGGACATAGAAATGGAAATGGTCCCCACACATCTGGAGAGCACAGATAAGGCTCTGGGTGGCCAGAACAGGAACTGTGTTGGTTATAATTTTACTGCAACCATTCCGGGAAAGGAGGAGCTACAGGTTCACACCAATGATGATCCTTGTCATTAAGAAATATTTTTAATGAACAAATTGTTATAGTAAAATGTTGCTTTCACTTCAGGATACCTTTAAATCGGCTTGCCATCTCATGAATATCACCTTTTAAAATAGTTTCATTAAGGCAACTAACAGCATGTATATTAAGACTGGAAATGGTGGCACACACCTCTAACCCCAGCATGTAGGAGGCAGAAGAAGGTGGATAATGCATTCCAGGCCGGCCTGTGTGGTGAGAAAATAATTTCCCAAGAGAAAAATAATTAAAAAGATACACAAGTGTAGTGGGCGGTACGTTATAACTGCCCATACATAGGCACACAAAGGAAAAGCCAAAGGTATCTTTTGATGAAAAACAGCAGTGGCAACAGCCGAAACTGACTCTAGACAAATGGGGTATGGGAGAAAAGTGGTTAATGGGACCAGGGTGGGCATGTAGTGGATGAAGCCTTTAGCAAAGCAAAACCAGAACCATGAAGTTCAAAGGTGTCCCCTTCCCCTGCCAACTCATCTACACCATTGCTTCCACAAACTCATTGTCCCTGAACCTTGGATTGACAGCTTTAGTGTCTGGGGGGGGGATTGTTTAGTCACCCCCTCATCCCAGGATCGAAGTCCCAGGTCAGAATCTCACTGCTCAATCAGGATACAACCAAATCCAGCTAAGACGAGATCTCCGTGCCAGTCAGGAACGGTGGCGACTGCCTCAGGTACTCAGGACGCTGAGGGCAGAAGATGTCAAATTGGCGGACAGCTTGGCCATAGAGTGAATTGAAGGCCAGCCTAGGCAACTTAGTGAGACCCTGTCTTTGAAAAAAAAAAAAATGAAAAACTAGAAAGAATGCTGGAGATGCAGCACAGTGCAAGCTTTCCCTATCATGAGCAGGCCCTCCCTAGAACCACATACACAGCCACCCAGGACGCTATGAGCATACATTCTCCATAATCAAATCAATTCTAAGCCACAACGTGTTATCTAGCAATGAGCCGGGGCGTGCCTCCCAGCATCCGCCTAGAGAGGCTAAACTAGACACAAGAGCAATAGGAACTTCTCTGAGAGCACTGTTCATCAGCTATGTCATAACGATGGAGCGGGTCTGTCTGGGTCCAGAGCTGTAGTCTTTATAGAGCAGGAAACCTCCTAAGACAATGCACAAAGCTTGTCTCTCGCCTTTCTGAAAGTTTAGCCATTCAGTTACAGCTCAACTGCTTAACTGCTCAACTGAAAAAAAAGAATAATTAGCGAATGTTTATATGAACCAAATAATGTGCTTAGGAGATAGAGATAATACAAATTGCCCACTATGCTCCTGGTACTTTTGTAGCTACTTAGGTATGGCCATTACGTAATAAGAAATCTTACTCACTATGTATATGAAAGAGGCATAGAACTATTAAGTAATTTACATTGGGCCATGTAGCTGGCAACCACCTTCTGCCTCAATCCCAAAAGGTACATGACAGCACACGCCTGCCTCCAATAAAGCAGAGACTAAGATGTGGTATCCATGACATGGACCATATGAACAGAAGAGAGAGCCCAGAAGTAACTCCACACATATCATTAGCTTATCTGCCACTAGGGGACCACAATTACACAGCAGGAAAAAAAAAAAAAAGATAACTGTTCAATAAATGGCATTGGGAAAACAGGAGTCTCACCTACAATAGTGGGACTGAATTTTACATCATAAACAAAAATCAATGTAAAATGGATCCAACAAAATTAAAACCATGAAACTCCCTGACAAAAACACAGAAAAAAATTGCTATCAGTGGTGATGTTTCAGGCATGACACCCAAAGCATAAGCAACTGAATCTGAACAAGTGGCCCTCCACCAAACTCTAAAGCTCTGTCGAGCAAAGGGTATGATGAATAAAACATAAAAGTGACCAAGAATCGGAGAAAAAACGTCTGCAAGTCCTATACACTAAGAAACTAATATCACACACATTATATGAGGGACAAAATAAGTAAGTGCATTTTGTAAAGAGCAAAGGATCTGAGTGGCCATTTCTTGAAATGGGATACACAAGTGGCCAGCAGATTAAATGCAAATTACTTCATATCAGGAAGATGAAAATCAAAAGCCCAAGGAGGCAGGCATGACACCTGTGAGGATAGTTACTGTCCAAAAGGCAAAAACTGATGTTGAGAAATCAGTACCAGCCACTGTAGGACATGGGATGAGGGTTCCTCAAACAACTGGAAATAGCATTCCTGGGCTGGTTGTGGCTCAGCGGTAGAGCTCCCTCCACCATGAGCAAGGCTCTGCATTCAACTGCTGGCCCTGCATTCAACTGCCAGCCCTGCATTCAACTGCCTGCATCACAGAGAACAAGCTCGGGGACCTTGGTGCTAATATGCAGCACCCACAAAAATAGCTGGGCCACCATGGCAGCCAATTGTAATCAGTGTAAATCACAGCGAGCTGAAGCTAAAAACACGACCCCCGCCCTAACAGGCGGGCAAGGTAGAGTAGCCCAACTGGGAGACCTTGCTTTATCATAGAAGATGGAAAGAGATTGAAAGACAACAGATGTCAGCCTGGGGCCTGCACACACATGCATATGTCTGGGGCCTGCACACACATGCATATGTCAGGGGCCTGCACACACATGCATATGTCTGGGGCCTGCACACACATGCATATGTCTGGGGCCTGCACACACATGCATATGTCTGGGGCCTGCACACACATGCATATGTCTGGGACCTGCACACACATGCATATGTCTGGGGCCTGCACACACATGCATATGTCTGGGGCCTGCACACACATGCATATATATATATGTGCGTCTACTCACAAAAAGGGGGAGGGAGGAGAAAATGACATAGATGAATTTGACTATGAGTTTTACAGTAATACATATGTAATGTCATTTCTAAAAGAGAATCACTACTAAAAAAAATTGTCTTCATTTGAAACTGTCATTCCCAACAACCTCCCAGCCATACAAAGACCTTTTCTTTTTCCCAGGCTTAAAAAATGCTTCTGATGCTATCCCAAACAGCATTTTTCAAAACTACAAATTGGCCTCCAGGATTCTTCACAAAGTATCTCACAACTAAGATTGGGATACCAAGACAATTCTATTTCTAAAGGGCTGCTATTTTACAACTAAGATGCTAATTGTTTTGTTTTGTTTTTTTCCAATCTAGCTTCAGGAAAAAAAAAATAAAACTTGTCAAAAAGAAATAAAACATCTATTCTCTAAGAAGAAAAAGTGGACTTGAATGATTTTCTCAATTTTTGGGTATGTTTATAATAAGAATAATAAATTCCTATTTATATATTTTATCTAAAAACTGAAAATGTTGAAATGCTTCCCAAAACTGCTACATTAAAAATTAAATGAGAACTCCCGATGATCCATGTCAACCTGTCACATCAGAGTTTTTGAAGGTGGAGCTTGGTAAATTGCTAAAGAGGAATACAAATTAGACCAATGCTAGAGAACCCAAGATTCATTTCTCAGAAAATGCCCACTGGACAGAGATGCTCAGAGTTCCATGAATGTTTCCTGACTTCTGTGAACTCCAGGTGTCACTGAGGCATTATATGTAGCCACCAAACTCCATACAGTTAGACTCATTAAATATCACTATGTAGAGCCCATTTTAAGTCTTTCTACATAGATTATATACTGAAAATGTATGTGTACATGAAAATATGATCTAAATTTCCAAGCACTGTTCATATGTAGGCTAAGAAGACAAAACTTCTTCACCATCTGAATGGTCCCATATGATAAAGAATGTATGGTATGACAGAGGTATGATCAATTATACACAGAAATCCTCAAGGGACTCTTAAAAACAGTCACAATCCAAGGCAGAAAACATGTCATGAGAGGGTAGTAGACATGTGTTTTCAGACTTGAGCAGGAAGAGGGGCCTTCAAATTGCGATAATCAGAAAGCACATGATGTAAACAAGAGAAACATTTCAATTTAAGGAGCTAACAGTCAGGACAGGAGAGGTGGCATTCGAAGCGAGTGGCAAAAAGCAGGGAGGAGGGAAAGGCAAAAGAGCCACCTACACAACAGCATACAAACTGTATGTGCATATGGCTGTCATTACCTGAAGATATTTAGTCTGGTCTCTACAAAGTGCTCATAGCTGCTCTGGGATACATTCCTGGCCTTGTGGATATTACCACTCTCTAGAGGGAAGTCTATCCAGTTTGTCAGTCTAGAACCTAGGGTAACTCCAGAGAAGAAAATAAGAGCTATAATATATCCATCACTTCAACCAAAGTAAAAGAGACAGACAGAAGCAAATGAAGGAAGAGACATCAGACTTTCCTGCTTACTGTAGCCCAGGTAAGCTCAAAAAGAACAACAGCAACAACTAAAACAGTTCCTACATGCCCATCTCCAAAGAAGTGGCATGATTTTAAATTAGTGTTTGTCTAGACTCACATGGAGAGTTGTATGTCCTTAAGATATGGCATAATGAAGCTATGCATGAATAGTCACAAACCAGGGTAAAGGAAGAACAGTTGGGTAGTATAACATCGACCCATTCAAGCACAAAGAGATATGGCCGTGACCTTTAGACTGATAGTAGAAAAGGCAAGTTGGTTTTGATGATGATGGTCACCCAGAAGGATGCTACACCCTAGAATCCTGAAGATATTCTACTGTCTAATGTAAGGGAAACAGGAAATCATCAGAGTGGCAATGACCTGCACTTACACTTAGGTTCTACAATTGCAAGCAGAAAAACCTTCCATTTGTTTGAACTTGAGACTTCAACAATACATACCTCTAATTCCATGAGAATGCATGGTGATATATCTAGGATGTTTAATGTTCTGGGGAAGAAACGGTAACAGGAAGAATGAACACACACACACACACACACACACACACACACACACACAATAATAATGTTACGCCTTCCTATGAGTCAACTGTGGGTTAGGGAGGAGTCCTCTGAGTCCTAACACTTATGGCTGATTGGAAGGTGATATCATAAAATTTGCAGGATAATAAACAAAACAAAAACTAGTAAGTGCAGGAAATCAATCTGTAAGGAAGAGTGAGGAGCTGACCAGGGTGGGAGGGAAATAAAGAGGGGAGTTAAAAAGTGTCATATGTGTGTATAAAATTATCAAATTTTAATAAAAAGTAAATAAACAAACACTGAGAGAACCCAGGGATACCTCTGTGTTTTTGTAAACAGCATAGCTGAGCACCTCTGCACCTGGCTAGGCTTCTCCTTGAGATGGAAGGCAGCCTGGGGCTTTCTTTCTCAGCATCTCACTGGAAGTTAGTAGTTGCTACTTTTTTGAAAGTAGAGGTCAGGGGAGACCAAACATGTAAGTAATATCATCACAAATGTTAGCTGGTGCCTGTATCCTCACCCCTGAACTCACAGATGCTTAAGACAAAGGATGAGGGTGAAAGTGTCCACTAACAGAACACACAGAAAGGAACACACAGGATTAGTGGAGAACTGTACAGACACCCAAGCCCAGAGTTCTTATAGAGATAAGAAACAGCCATTTTCTCCCACCTCTGTCCAGTTCAAGCTTTGGCACATACAAGCTTACATATATGCAGTCAAACTTTGTACAACCCAAACAAAAATAAATCTCTCTCAAAAAAAATCTGAGTCCTGTATGTTATGACCAGCAAAATAACATCTTCTTGATTCAACATAAATCCTAAATGTTAAAAATGTCTTTCCTTAAGAATTATTTTGTCTAATTCTTTGAGACTTTCATATGTTGTATTTTTGATCATAATCACCCCCTATGCTCACCTTTTATCCTCTTCCAATGATACTCTTCTCTCTGTCCTCCGACTAGACAATCCATTTTTTTTGAAAACTTGGAGCTAAGCCATGCACACTGACTACAGCACCTTTGTTGATTTAAGGGTTCCATGTAAAAGATTTACATTATTGTTGCATCAAACAGTGTTGTTTGTACTCCCCTTATTCGCAGATAAGCAACACACATGTGTTTCAGTTATCAGGCAAATAAAGGTGGCACATACATGCACGCACACACACACACACAGTGGAATATTATTCAGCCTTAAAGAGTAAGGAAATTCTAACAGAGCCTACAACACAGGCTGAAGATACTGTGTCTCATGATGTTGACAATCATAAAAGAACAAACAGTACAATATTTCACTTAGTGAGATCAAGAATGAAAAACTACATAGGGACAGCAAGAAGTATAAAGGCTAACAAACGTGGTGGGGTGAGCTAATGGGGAGTTGTTTTCTAGTGGGTACAGAATTAAGTCTGGGAATAAGTTAATATCCTAGAGATTGACGGTCTAGAGATGTAGCTGTGAGTGTTCAGTGATGGGAATATATGTAATGGTCCGTACTCATGACTCCCTCCTTACCTGAAATTTTGTCTGCCATGGTTTCAGTTGCCCTTAGTTAACCATGTTCTAAAAACATTAAGTGGAAAATACCAGCGATAAATAATTGCTACATTTTAAGTTGTCATTCTGAGTATAACTGATGGGATATCAGGCTGTCCACCAAGCTAAGACATGAATTATTTGTAAAGTATCTCCACACTGCATAAGTTACCCTTCTGCTATGTGCTTAGTGGCTACCTCTGTAATCAAACCAACATTGCAATATCACATTCACACGTTAAAGTAATATTTACACATGCCTTAACAGCCCGTCACAGCCCCTTGCTCATTCCCTCTCTGTACCCCATCACAAAACCGCTGAATCAGCACATACAACATCGAGAAGACAACAGGAACGTGATGTGTCCCGGGGAAAAAAGAACAACCTCATCTGCGTAACCTTTACCATTAGTTACTGCATTGCTCACTTTATTACATTTATTTTTGATAGTCTTGTATTATACTATTTTGCACATTGAGCCTTTCCATATGTAGATACATAGAGAAGAAATACTCTGTGTTTGTATAAAAATGCCACGATGAAACCCACTGTTAATCATAACTAATAAATGCTAATAATATGCAGCTTCGCAAAGAGGTTCGGTCCCTCCATCGAGCCAGACACCAGCGTGAAGCAAACGCGCCCAGATGTTAGTCTCCATTCACCGACATCTTCCAGGAACCCTCTTCTCACATGGACGAAACGAAGCCAACCCCTGTGAAGAAGCCCCTGTTTAATGATGCCTCTCCATTGGGAAGGTGCAGGCAGCTAACACTAAAATGCAGCTCCTCGGCTGCCCCCTTTTCAATGTTCCCAACTCGTGGTCATCTTTATATGCCTCGGAGATTCATTTCAAAACAGACCTGGCAGAGCCATCATTGTGAAATTTTGTAGGGGAGCATAAATGAGCGGGTGGATGATGCTGAGTGAGAACCTGTGCTGTTTAAATTGAGGAAATAAAAGCAATTTATTGTCATTATCCATATGACCCACTGTGGGCCAATAAAGGCAATAAAAGCAATAGTTTTGTAGCTGGGTTAAGCTCTGTTTTTCCACCTGCCATGCACCCATCTCCGTCCTCACCAGAAAACCACAGGGTACCACCACCACCCTCCAGCCCCGGGTCCCCTGTGTTGTCCTGGATTTGTTTAGCTTTATTAACTCTCACTTGGAAATGTCAGGTTTCTACCTGGCCCCCAAATAAAAGATGTTAGGATGAACCAGAGGGAGATTACCAGTGTGCTGAAAAACGGGACATTTCTCAGTCAAGCAGGAAGCTTCCATAAAGCAAGGATGGGTATGCAGACAGCAGTCGCATGCCCCTCCCCCACACGTGCCCCAAGCCTCCCTGTATGTAATACAAACAATCTGTCAGCAGCAATCTGCCTTCCTTCTCAGCCACTTGAGTCTTCTGTCACAATGCATGTAATTGGTTTACTTGCCTTCTAAGAACATGAGCAGGCTCCCTTGTGATTGGCTCACTTATTGTAACAATGAGTTAATAATATATATATATATATATATATATATATATATATATATATGCACACAGACACACACACACATACAAGTAAATGTTTATACTTTAAAAGAAAATATGTTGGTCACCTTAAGAGTATACAACTTTTAAAATGTATTTATTCTGTAAATTTTTCATTCATAATTCCTAATGTGCCTCTTCCTCTGTCCCTCCTACTTTGAGGGCCTCTCTGGCGTGACCTGCTGCTCCATTGAATCAGGGTTGCTTCTGAGAAAGTACTCAGAAGGAGTGGAGGACATGACAGTTTCAGAAATATTTTTGAAGTCTCATTTCATCATATTATGTGAACCCAATAATGATTTTCCTAATTATGCTATATGAACTTAGTCACAAGTCAAGCATATATGAGACAATACTGTACATGTATGCTTATATATTAATATACCTTATCTTGACACATTGTTCTTAGTCTAGTTGAAGGAAATATATTTTTCTCTTTACAAGTGTTTGTTGTGTTACTAATTGTTAATTCATCTTGTCTTTGAAGTAACTAGCCTGGCTGAGAAACTTCTTGAAATGAACGTGACTTCTTAATCCTAGACGGGAGCTATAGAAGCCTATAAAATACAGGACACTGGGCCTGGTGTTGGGCATGCACAAAATCTTTCGGTTATGACTTGTAGGTGGAGTCCATAGAGACCGTAACTGCCCCTGTATCTTTGGCTGTCCATTTAAGACGGGAAGGAGGGAACAAGGGTGTCAGCTTCAAAGAGATTCTCTAAACTGGATTAGAGTAGGAAACACACAGTGTGTACTGACTGACTCGTGTGTGTGTGTGTGTGTGTGTGTGTGTGTGTGGATGTAGATGTGTGCGCACATGCAGGTGCATGCATGTGGAAGCCAAAAGACAACTTTGAGTTTGTTTTCATTTGGGAGAGGGCTGTTGTTCATCGGGCCTGTTCACCTTTTATATTTTATTTTCTGAGTCTCCCATTCATTTAACGCTCATTGGGTAGGATACCTAGGAATCTACCTGCCTCCCAAGTGCTTGCTTCATCCAGCATTTCCTTGCATGGGTTACAGGGCTTACTTATACTCAGGTCCTCAAGCTTGCACAGGAAACATTTTACTGACTGAGACGTATTTCCAACCCCCATTATTATATTATTAGAATAATCATCATATCAACCAATCCCTAAAGCACACCTATTGGTATTCAGGAAAATCTAGGTTTGTGGATATTAAATACTTATAAGCAGCCCAAAACCACACAGTTACTACAATGCTGAGCCAGAGACGTAATGCTGGCATTGCATTGCTGAACACTTTGCAAAGGTCAGTGTTCCTCTAGAAATACAGTAAGCGCAGCTGGTCACAATGGTGCAAACTAGAAACTGAGATTCTAAAAAGTCAGCTCTCAGAACCTACTGAAAGCCATACACACCGTTCTAAGAGTACAAGGCAAGGTCCTATTCATTGTCTGAGTGGGAGTTAGATAATTGCCCAATTCTTTTCATCATCAAATCATAGAAGTTACTTGCAATACTTAAATTATAATAATTTACATTTCCTCCCGTTAAGTTTACTATTTTTAGCATGTCCCCACTGTTCAAATCAGCTTACATTTAGAAGTTGGAATTTTATCATTAAATTATGTATTGCAGGCTGGTGAGGTAACTCAGCAGGTAAAGCCATTTGTTATCGAGCCTGATGACATGAGTTTGATCCCCAGCCCCCTTCCCCAGAGTGGAAACAGAAAACCATATCGTGCAGTTGTCTTCTGACCTCCCCATACACTATGACACACTCAGACATGCTCTCTAAATAAACAAATAATTACAACCTTAAAAATATCTATGCTTCTAAGGTTTGTGACAACCAGAAACTGGGCAATTATCTTCGTAACTAACAGACTGCCAAAGGGGACTCAGCCAAGGGCAGAGTTCTGGCTTTGCAGAAGCAAGCTATAAAATCCCCTATGCCCTTCCCAAGCCTACCGCCCAGTGCCAACGTCACCAGCTTCAGCAACAGGACTGCATGCCAGGCCCCAAGATAAAAGAGGTAATATGACCGCTTTATCAAGCCAGGAAAATGTTAATGGCCCCAGAGCCTCACACTACTTTCAGAAAGGTGACTACAGAGGGAAACCTCCAACTAGGGACACCGTCCTCATGAGAATTTGTTTGTCTTCAACATTCAAACTGGGAAACTAGCAGAAGTCTTTTTTTTTTCCCCCAGTTATTGCACAGAGATGACACAGAAGGTGATGTACTCTGAACATGAACGGTTCATGGATGCAGATGCGGCTCAGCCGTTAAGGGCACCCAATGGCTCTGGTTCTCAGCACCCACGTCAGGTGGCTCACATTCACCTAAAACTCCAGCTCAGCTCCAGGGCATCCAATGCGCTTTTCTGGCCTCTGATGGCACCTGCAATCACGTGTGTACAGACACGTGCACATAATCTTAAAACGAGCTAAAAGATCTATTTTGTCTCTTTAACCTACCCCACTGGTAGTGACTGTTGCTAATTTGGCATTTTTTTAAAATGTCATTATCATTATCTTGGAGGTTGTTTCTCTAGAGATCTTTCCAGTTGTTAATAAACTTTCAGCAGTAGCTACCTAAGCGTGTGCGCGGGTACGCGCGCGCACACACACACACACACACACACACACACACACACCTTAAATAGTACCTCTCACTATTGAACAAAAGTTCCTATAATTTGTTCAAGAAATTTGCCTCTAATATTTTTGCCATCTTATTCCCTGGGTAACTTGACAACTACCACGCAAATAGTCTGAAATCACATTCTAAGCATGACTGTGGTTACCCTCACTGAACAGGTAAAATCTCATGAGTTACAGACACGGTTGTCACAGAAGAGGCTGCACCACAGAACTGAGCATTCACGCCTTAAAGGAACAGATTCAGTGTGACGGCGGCAGGAGGCTGCGGAGGCAGAAAGTGGTGGGTCTTCACCTGCCCAAATGTGCGCATAACCCCGCGTCTTAACCACAGGGCTGAGTGGGCTCCTCCAGCGTGCGGCCTCTGCCATTCACTCAGAAAGACGAAAACTTCAGTTACCATTTAGCGCAACTTCCTGTGCACGCGGAGTATTACTACAGATGCCTGAACAATGCTGCAAGCTTTTCCTCAGCCGTGGCTCCAACCATGCTGTGTGTGAGTCAATTCTTTGTTGTTAACCACTACCCTGGATATTTCAGATAATGTTTTAAATCTACTCTCTCTCTCTCTCTCTCTCTCTCTCTCTCTCTCAATCTCTCCCTCTCTCTCCCCTTCCCTCTCTCTCTCTCTCTCCCTGTGTGTGTGTGTGCACCTGTGTGTAGGTATGTCTATATAAGTACAGTACCCACAAAGGCCAGAAGAGGGAGTTGTGTCCCCTAGAACTGAAGTCACATGTGGTTGTGGACTGCCTAATGTGGGTTCCAACCCTATCCTGAGCTATAGCAGATTAAGCTTTCTCCTTGTCTATTACACACAAAATGTCGAATCTGTACCATACTCCTGATTCACAACAATTTAAAACAAATCACACATTGACCAACATTCCCTGTGAGAAAGTTATCTTCAATTGCTAATTGGTGTAGGACTTAAACACAGAGCAAGCACAATAACAGATCCAAGCTCTTGGCTCACATTTTAACTATTTTCTTCTGCACTGATAATTATAGAATTTGGTACTTGGAAATCAAAAGGATGGCAATGCTTTTCTGACATGCTTATATTGTGCCAAGCAGTGTTTAAACTGGGCCCAAATAGCTCAGATGTAAGTTTTAAAGTCGATTTCATTGCACTGTAAAATACCTCCAGTGCTTGAAATGGTAAAGAGGTTTCTTATTTATCTAAGCTCATGAAAAATAAATGCCCCTCCAACTTTGATGTAGAAATATCCTTGTAGAATAATCTTTATTATAGCTACTCTCCAGGGGGAAAAAGATTGTTCATCTGTATGTTTTAAGTGTGGACCTATAAAATACAAAAACTAACTTTACAAGGAAAGGTTATAAAATAGTCAGCCATTGAACACTAAAAGAAACCAATAATTCAAGTCAAACTAAAACCCAAATGGCTGGTGAAAGCACTGCATGAGACGTTGCTCCTGGCAAGATTTCCCAGGTGAAGCTTCAGAGAAAACCTTTCCCCTGAGCTGTATTTACTTAAATCTCTTCTCACAGGACCTTTGAACAGGACAGGAAAGGCAGGTTCCTGCCCTACTCAGAACAATTTTATAGAGCTGTGAAATACAAACTTTTCTCATATCAACGCACTGAATGGATATGACACACCCATGACAGAGATTCGCTACAGCATTGATTTAAGAGGTTGTGCGGTCTCTTGTGTGTGGGGGGAGGGGTTACTGGAATTGAGGGCAGCTTCATGCTTGAATAAGGCCTACAATGACCCTTTCTGTGGAAGCCAGTACTATGGCCAGCGGGAAGAACTGGCCTAGGATGAAAAGTTAACTGCAATATTGACAACACAGGTGAGCCTCCATAACAGTTCTAATAGCTATCTATCTAGTTCTAAGAGCTACATGATTTAATGTATCCAATCCCAAGCATTCCCTTTCCAGCTCCACCTTCATTCTATCCATTTAGACCTTTCATTTAATTTACAAACTTCTCAAACTGGGAAAGGCCAGACAGCTCAGCAGCTAGGGATACTTGCTGCCAAGCCTGCTGACCTGAGGTCAGTCCCCAAGGTTCATATGAGGGAGGGCAAGTAGAGATTCCTGCAGGTGGTTCTCTGTTGACCTCCACATGCTAACTATGGCATATGTACATGCATGCATGCACACACACACACACACACACACACACACACACACACACACACTACAAAGAGAGAGAGAGAGAATAAACTCTGATAAAAATTTTAACACATTTGTCAATTTGTTTCCGTATGTGTAGTACAGATTGCATGCAAAATGGTGGCACACCCAAAGGAAAGGCCAGGTCTCTATAATGTGCCATAGATGTCCATGCTGTTGGAGATCCCCATTGATGGGGGAGAAATTGGCAAAGTGGAAGTATACTTTAATTCCTAAGATCCAAACAAACTTATGTAGAGATGTTTGTGCCTCCCGGTTTTCATTATCCTCACCATGCATAAATCATCAGGAGTTAATGCAGGAAACCTCAGCTATCTTCCCATTTTTATCTAAACCAAACAAGAACAGAATGTCCAAAGTACCAGAGCACAATGCAGACAGACCCAGTGTGAAGATCTTCAGAGCTTTAGCTGATAAAGACTATAAATCTACAAATTACTGACAAGAAGAAAAAGGAGGAAGAGATCAAAGATAGTCTGCACATGCATCCAGGTCTCTCTGCTCATGGTCTGTCTTCAGGTGTGTGATCAATCACATACCCCAACTCCTGCCTGCTCAGCCAAAGTCTGACATCAAGTAGGTCTAGAATCAATGCTAGACAAATAGATATTGGGAAAGATCTATAAACAATTTTAGTGCAAAATAAAAGAGATGATAATTATATGCTTTGTTTCAGTCACACTGCATCAAAACTCCTGCATCCATCTGCTACCCCAACTGCATTCCTTGCTATGAGAGAAGAGGAAATGGGAGGGTGTGGAAATGCCAGGTCATGAGAGGTCACACACATTTGACTATCTTCAGTGGCCATTCCAGGTTAAGATAGATCATCAGTGATACCTTTCAAGAAACAAAACAGCACATACATAAACAAAACCCTGTGATATATAATGTCAGGTCAAGAGAAGTACTGAGAGCCATGGAGATCTGCCACGTGGAAATGTCATTGGGCAAAGAACAAATATACCATTGTGCTTAGAAGCTTGGCTCAGAGGAGCTGGCTCATAAGCACACACATGCACATGTGCACGCACGCACGCACGCATGCACACATTTTAAAAAGACAAGCCAGAGTAGTAGAATTTACTTGATAATTGTCCAAGGTTTCTGTTTCAGGGCTACCTTGGTCATGTACTTTTCAAGTATGACTTTAAGGGACTTACCCAAAGTTTCCTGGCAAAGCTGAGGTCTATAATGCTCCATTATCTCTTTCCTTGAGAAGACTCAATACCCAGTGTTTATTCACCAAGATTCTGGACCCTCTATCATCTTCTCTTAAATAGGGCTTGGGCGGCTTTTTATGATTTGTTGCTGTTGTTTGACTTTAGAGGCGAAGTTATATGTAGCCCAGGCTAGCCTCAAACTCCTTGTGTTGCTGAAGATGACTTTGAAGTACTGCCCCTCCCATCTCTACCTCTAGCTGCTGGAACTGACAAGCACATAAACACATGTGGGTTTTTAGGGCAAAGCCTCTGTACCCACAGAAATGGCTTTTCTGTATTTGAAGTTATAGATGGGATGGCTTCCACTTCTAAAGGGCCAGGCACATCCTGCACAGGGAAGGAGTTGAATTCATTCAGCTCTTTTATTAAAATGCATTGTGACTAAATGAGGTCGGCGACCTTCAAGGGAGCAAGACTGCGTGAGGTTGTTCAGAGTAACACATGCAGAAGTGTCCAAGCCAAACAAACACCATCTCCCCTCTCACCCAGAACTAAAACGGAAGATGAGAGGGCGCCATTATTTTTTCAGTTTATAAAATGTCAGTGCCCTTTGTGCCTTCTGCCACCAAATTCTGACTAACTCTGCCAGTTAAAATGCTTACTTTCAGTTTTTCATCGTTTCTTTTTATCACAACACCCCCCACACACACACTATCTTCGGGAATCTTCAAAACATCTGAAGGAGTCCTTCCCCCAATCCCTGTGTCCACTTTGCTGACCTGGTTCACCTGCTGCCAAAATTACGCTTCACCTATTCCCATCACACTCCTTCCTTTAAGGGAAAAAGAAAAAAAGAAAAAGGGGGGAAAAAACCGCTTAACTTTCTGACATTCTGTGTATACAAAAGCATACTCAGATCCCTCAGCCCAATTGGAGAACACTCCATTTTTCATCCATCACCCTCATCCTCTGTCTAGTCTTTTAAAACTTCCCATCACCTGCCCCTCTCGTCTCAGCAGCAAAGAGGCGGCTATCTGTCCCACGTGTCTCTCAGGGAACATAAAACGCAACCCACACCTGGCACCCAGCTCACTCACCCTCAAACCTTTCGCTCCTTCCCTCCCTCACATCCTCTGGGCATAAAGCCCAGAGGAGAAATATAAAGAAGCATTCCTTTGCACGCGCATTCTTTTTAATGCAGGGAAGCTGCAGAGTCGGTGAACTAGCCACATAAACACATGAAAAAGTTAAGCATAAATTTCAAAAGGAAGGAAGGGCAGAATCTTACCAGAAATCTATGTTAAGAGCATGATGGCGTTCCAGCATTAAATTTAGCTGTGACCTTTCTAGAAGGCAAAGTTCTCATGACTTGCTCTATGTCAGAGCTTTTATCGTTGGGCATTTGTTAATGCTGGTATCTTGACCATAAACTTGGGGGAGGAAATGGGTACTCGAGCCGTCCATTTCAGAGCCCTAACCCTAACCCTACCCTACCCCTAACCCTAACCCTCCTACTTGCTTTCATGTCGTGGGCACTTTTCAGACTTTCTGTTAAAAATGCAAACAGCAAAAGTTTTCCAAGAAAGATTCCCACAAGCCAGAGATTCCCAGTTGCAACATCAGAGCCAACCATGCTAAAGATGACTTTCCCACTAGAAACAAGAAAAATTTATTAGAGCCCAGCCACTCTGGTCTTCCTCATGGTTAAAATCCCCAGTATAAATGAATAACTTGACATGCAGATTGATGAGTTAGAGTTTTATGATTAGTGTGCCTTGGCGAGGGGTAAGCTCTGTTTTATGGGGAAAAAATTGCACCTCTAACCTGTGAGGCTGAGATCTGAATTCCAGCCAATGCTAGCTCCATGCCAGCCCCTCACTCCACAGCATACACTCAGAGAGAAATGATTGTCAGTTCCTGTTCCCTTAACTCTGGCAGTCTCTAGCATAATCAGCTCCCACTAACTGTCCTCAAATTAAAAAAAAAAAAAAAAAAAAAAAAAGTCAAAAGGAGGAAACTAGAGAGACTGCTCAGTGGCTAAGAGCACTTACTGCTCTTCCTGAAGAACCGAGTTCAGTTCCCAGCACCTAAGCTTGATGTGTCACAGATGCCTTTAAATCTAGCGTCCAGGGCAGACACACATTCATGCGCACACCCCCACACACACGTACACACACGAAGAGCACAGCTGGTTGTACAATACCAAACCATCCCAGTAAACACAGATAGCAGTACACAGACTGAGATGTTTGTATTTACGAATAGATACGTATACACATACATATATGCACGTAACGACCATAAGTGCAAAAGCAGGCCATGATTTTTATAAAGAGCAGAGGGGGGTTATGGAAGAGTTTGATGGGAGGAAAGGGAAGCAAGAAATGATGTTATTATAATGTAATCTTATAACAGAATTAATATACATACAAATAAATGTACATCTTCAAAATATAACAAACCCTTAAAGCAAACAAAAAAAAGTGTAAAAAGTGTGTAAAATACTTGAGTCTGGGGTTTTGGATTTGAGGTGATTTTGTTTCTTTAGTTCTCCACTTTCCACCTCTTATTCTATTATATCTGTTTATGAAAGGATTTTTGAGGAATATGACTGAGATGGTATTTGAGTGATGTGAGTACACTCAAGCGTGATAGTGAAGAAATGAACAACTCTCCAAGTAAGAAGTCATGTAAAATAATCGTGACTATGGGAATAACTGTTAAAATATCCTATAGATGCATGGTTTTATTTTCACTTATTTCAAACAGAAACAGCAAATGGAAATGGACAAAGTCCCTTCATCTTCATGCAGAAATGCAGGAAAGAGCCAATAGAACCCTCACAAACAAAACTGAAATAGATCCATGTGCACTCAGTGTGATTCAGACGGAAAGAAAAAAAAAATCTAGGAACCCCTAATGCCTGAATATGACTTAAAGATGAAAAACAAAAATGTGAAAACAAATATACATATTTATAGATTCTATAAAAGGTTTTAGAAGAATCATACTATGAATGAAATAAGACTCCGATACAGAGTTCTTTTGATGAAAGAAAGCTTTGAAAAATCATGTTCATTCATCTCTTCAAACACTTATCTGGAAGCTGGCTTGTGTTTACTCTGGGTCAGTAACTAGTTTAGCAGACCACACGCTCTCCTCACAGAGATCATGAAGAATCTGCCCCCCACCCCCTTAGAACAGTATCTCTTTTCATACTCTCAGTAAATCATGGTTGTGATGGCAACAAAAATAACCCAAAATATTTTTGTAAGACCTGAGACACATCCCAGTATATGTATGTGTTTCAACACATATCTGTCTATATTCTTTGATAAAACTACACCTCAAACACAGATACAAAGATTGACTCTTTTGCTTCAGGAACTTGTTTCTAGATGTTTGTCTGGGGTGTCCAATTTTATAAGAAGCATCTGTCCTCTCTTACCTGGGTCAGACTCTTTTTACCCCTTATTGAATGTCATATGACCATTCAGAAGGACTTTCACAGATGCTGTTTCCAAATCTCCATGTCAAAAAACCAGTAGACATGCTTAATACAGATGAACAAACAAAAGAAAACATAAAGGCAACCCTCTCTAAACTCAAGACTAGCCAGCCATCACCAGCCTTGGCAGGTCTGCTTAGGGCATGTGTTGACAACCTCCCCAACGATGTTGCTTTTGGGTCCAATCCTTGTTGTCGCTCCCTTCTTCGGTACCAACACTCTTCACATCAAACCCAGACTGAATAATCATAATTAAGGTAAGGCTGGTTCCACCCATCCTTTGCTGAAAACGCTTGGTTGAGGCTGAGTGAAAGGAATACTCGCAGATAACGTGCTTGGGCACATGAAGCCAGGGAAATACTTTCAGAATCAAGGTGTCACTGACTTTTCCCCCTACTCTCCTGATGGCTTTCCCAGCTTCCTCCTATACACATCTGTCCCCTCGTGTCCATGTCCTCATGCAGGTGCAGGAAAGAACATTGATATTGCCTTATCTTCCCTAAGATTTTAACCCACGAGTTAACTTTCTCTTTCTCCCTGAGACTTCCCCATCATAGTAAGGAAGACTGGGGAGTGTGACCACACACCTGGGTGGACTCTTGTCACAGGAGATAATGCCTCTCTATTGGACTCACATTCAAAGACACCATTTATCAGTGAAGTGTTGCTCCCTGAGTTCATTCATTCCCACTAATCCTCATTTGCTGTGACTGGAAATCATGTACATTTCCTCCCGACTCCCTCCTCCTCTTTGAAGGATATAGGTTTCTGAACTTCAGAAACCTAGAAGGTAAGTGTACTCTGTGATTTTCCCATGAACACACAGCGATTCCTTATGTCCTTCACCCGTCAATCACCAGCAGAACTTCATCGCGCTGGAAAATATCCCTTTGTCCCTATAACTTCTGTTATATATAGGAACACCTTTGGAGAAGGTGTTCCCATGATAGCCAGACCCTCTCATGACCCGCATGATGAGGAGAAGGCTTCCTCCCTCGATTCACCTTCTGCTATCTCCTCCACGATTGCAGACACGAGACCATACGATTTCCTATGAGTAGGAGAAGGGACGCAGACCACAGCAGACTCTCACCACTGCCAAGACCAGCTGAAAATAACCACTGCAGGCTAGACTAACCAGTCATTCAACAAGTGGAAAAGTCTGGAAGAAAAGTAGCCTGAGGAGACGATCTTGCAAAGGCTAGTTTACAAAGACTGCTCTGATGAACAGTATATGGATAAGTGATTACTGCCTTTCCCTGACAACTCTGAGCAAATTGAAGCTACACTGATTAGGCCTAACAGATGCTATGCATTAGCAAACAATGGTACTTGGGGTAAGTAATGAGAAAAAGAAAGGTTTCCTGAATTTTTCCCTATGAAGTTGTATGATTTATTTCATATTATGCTCACAGTATATTCAACTATTACAAACCAAGTTCTTTGAGGCAATAATAATAGTAATAATAATAACTTGGTACATAAGCAATATAGTTAATAACAAGATACAGGCAGTCCAGTGCTTGTTGGCTTCAATATGTATAAAAGCCACTTTTGAAATATTACTTTTATAATAACCCTTTGGTGTTAGAACTGTATTTACTTTTAATTTGAGGATTACAATACTAGATATTACCACTGTTTTAAATTGACCTGTAGAACTTGATGGTAAGACCCTACTGCTGAAGATACCACATACCTGAGTCTTCCTGAAGAAAACAAGCTGGGCTATCCTTGTGAGATATGTCTGCCGATGCAATAATGGCATGAATGTGGAAGTAACCAACTACTCTCATATTGGATTTAAAGCGGGCTCCACAAGCCAGAAATCATGCCTGACATTATTATCTCGACCAAAAACCTGTGGCAGCGTAGCTCGTAGAGCCTTGGGGAGACCCTAACACCATTATTCTGCTACACAGATATAGTAATACATGTCCCATAGGTTCTTATCTTTATTCCCATACATGAGCACATCTCTCAACCCTCATCAAAAAGTCTCCTTTTGGAAGTAGATGTGATTAACACAAAGACCCAAAACTGACAGAAAATAAGAGATATAGAGTACTCAGCCCTGAATGGGGCATCTATACCCCACCCATACTCCCAAGGCTCAGGGATCAATATGGAAGTGTGCAGACATACACATGTTAAGGCTTTCATCTATCACAGTCTAGCATCTCTACTCAACATTAGTATAATGACTTGTTGATTAGTTTGTGGAACAGCTTTTGTGAACTAGGTTTACAGGTGAGGAAAATGAACAGACAGGCTAATCCAGAAATAACTTATGAGCTAATCCCAAAATATTGGGAAAATTTGTGAGTGTTTGGCTTCACAAATTGCCTTCCATTTTGTCTTGTGGGGTTTTGTCCTAGAGACCAGCCCTCATGCATCCCAGGCTAGTCCAAAATTCACTGTGTTTCTTAGCCTGGCAATGAACACCTATACAACTGCCTGTACCTCCCAAGTGCTGGAATTACACGAGTTTGGCACTGTCCCTGGTTTTCACAAACTACTCTATGTGCCCACACATATGGACACATGGGTTTGCAAATTTGTTTCCCATAATACTAAACCTTCTTTAAGTTCTGAAATGGGAGTTTGGGCTGTCCCTGAGACTTCAGCTGGCTCCTGGGAACCTATTTTCATGCTGGATTGCCTTGTCCAAACTGAATACAGGAGGAGGTATTTTATCTTGTTGACATTTTTAATCCATTGTAGTTAGATGAGAAGTTCAAGTTCACATAAAATTGCCAGTAGGTACACTTACAAGTCAATGTGGCAAACACGCTTAAGAACTGAAAAATAAGGATCTATGTCTGGGAGAGTGCATGTCGAGAAAGCTCACCAAAAAGACCCCACAAGAAATACACGTAAAGAGTTAGTCGCTTGATTTTTATTTTATTTTAGTTTAGTTTTCTTCCCAAGCAAACTTTAGCGTGAGTTGTGTGCGCTCATTTTTATGGGCCTGCATTTCTGGCTGACACTTTATGTTTGTGATAACTCACTTATCAGTGCTCACTCATATCTTTCTCCAACATTCCCAGCCTAATTCTCACGCTTCAAACGAGGACCAGTTAATAGCTGGAAGAAGTTCCACTGCACACACTTAAAACATCTAACAATCATGCTCCAAAGGGGGCTGGAAGATCCAACCCAACTGTGACTCAAATCAAAAGGGATGAAAAGACTGTCAGAAGGAATAAATGTATTGGGACGCATGTCCTGTCTGTGTAGAAAAATCATTCCAGTTACAAGAAAAGCAAAACCAAGGGTAAGGTCGCCACTATTTGAGATAAGACACACACATCTCTGCATTCTGCTCTTAGAAGCTTTGCTTCTAAATATTGTATTAAAATGTCTAACATATTCACAACCAATCTGATCATAATGTAATGACATAAGAAGAATAACTTCTCAGTTTGTTGGTTATTTTCCAATAGAAATCATATTTAAATTTTGTAATATGTATTTGAAGGGCTCGAACATTGAAACTTTCCAATAAGAGAAATCAGAACTACTGAGACAACTGACAGCTACAGAAAGAGATATCCATCACCACTTTATGGTCAGAACTTTGTCCTAAGCATTCTACTAAGTTTCTTTGGGGGTCATGAAAGTCTAAATAACATATTCAAAGGAAATGTCCTATTTCAATGAAAAGACAACATCTCTATTGAGTATTAACACTGAACCAGCAAGATGATCCTTATTTAATTGAAATTTTTTTTATTTTAACAAGTCAGATTGTACTAAACAACAAGATGACTAACTCCTACATAAACTTTCTTCTCTCTCTCTCTCTCTCTCTCTCTCTCTCTCTGTCTGTCTGTCTCCCTGTGTGTGTGTGTGTGTGTGTGTGTGTGTGTGTGCGCGCGCGCGCGCGCGCGTGGTCTGTCTGTCTGTCTGTCATACTTTATAGCCCAAGCTGTCTCTGACCTCATGATCTTCCTACTCCAGCCCCTCAATGGCTAGTTTTGCCTGTCTATAGATTTCTGTCTCCATAAAATGTAGACTGTTGGGGCTGAGGTGACAGATCAGTAGCTAATAAGTCACACTGCTCTTACAAAGCACCCAGTTTGGTTCCCAGCACTCAGGTCAGGTGGCTGACTACTGTCTGTAACCATAGCCCCTGAGAATTCAGTGTCCTCTTCTGGCTCCTCAAAGCACCTACATTCAAGTGCACACACACACACACACACACACACACACACACACACACACACCATTAAAAGACAAACATTTATACAACAAGGATCCTGAATGTAGATTTTGTGATTTTTTTTCTGTTGTTAATTATCTATAAACAAACAAGCAAGATACATATTGAACATGGGGTTTACCACTAAGGGTGCAGGAAAATTCAGCCCTATGTGTGAAACATCACAGAAGACGATTAGTTTCCCATCATGAGTATGAGTGTAGCATGTGCCTGCAGTACCCATGAAAGCAAAAAGAGGTTGTTGACTGGAGTTACAGATGTGTGTGAGCAGCATGTGCAGTTGTGAACTAAATCCAGGTTCTGGCAAGAGCAGCCGAGAGTTCTTAAACACTGAGCTGTCTTCCCAGGTCCTCGGAAGACATTTTAAGAAGCATGGAGGGGGAAAAAAATGCCAACATCACATCAAATTTGTAAATTCTCAGACTTGTCCATAGCTGCTTTTCTTTGCTCTAAACATTTTAGTCTCTACCCACTCTCAAGGGACTGGAGGAGATAAATATTTTATTTAACAGACATTTCTTTCCCGTCCACATATCCTGCCAACCAGCACCCAGCACCTACCAAAAAAAAAAAAAAAAAAAAAAAAAAAAAAAAAAAAAAGGCGCTCAGCCAAAATTTTCTAAGGGAAATGTTTATGGGTAAGACTGGGAGGCTGCAAAATTGATTTCCTTTCTAATGAAAACTGTCACGGTCTGAATGTAACTTCTTTCATTCCAAGGCCTAGAAAGAAAATCCCCTATAGAACACAGGACAGTCGTGTGAGGCTCTCTCCTTCTGAAGCTTAGAGTCACTGCTATAGAGGCTAGACCCCAAAACACTAACCCCACAGTGTGGGGGAAGAGGTGTCTCATACCACCAGCTGACTGTGACCTTAAGAAGTGTGTCTCATATGAACCTGCTATTTTGATCCCCAGAAATCCTTTGTCTCAAAACAAACAAGAATACTAGTGTCTCTATTTGTATTCACACTTTCTGAAGATGATAAGGATGCCATAAGCTGCACAGACCAGCACACAAATTTGTCAGCAGACAAAACACCCTCCCCACAACCTCTCTGTAATGTCAAAACTCCCACCGGGTTAGTCAACGTGAACCGTGTATGCCTGGAGAGTGGAAATGCCTGCCGAGGCCTTAGCATAAATTCTCAGTGCTTTACAATGGCGTCAGAAGAGAAAAAGATTTTATTAAAATCCTATTAACTCCAAACCACAAGCTTCTCACCAAAAAAAAAAAAAAAAAAAAAAAAAAAAAAATCATTCCAGTGTTCTCAAAGTAACCTGTGGATGACAGAAAGGCATTCCTTACATTTTTAGATGCCCTTGAGAGAGAAGAATTTATTAAGTAAAAAGGACATAAAATAAAATTGGGGGGGGGGTGAAGGAGACAGACAGACCGATAAAGAAAATGACTGGGGGAAATTCTAAAAGACAAATAGAACTAGGGGAAGGAGAGAAATAACTAGCTGCATTTAAATGTACTCTTTCAAATAGTGGATGTCTGTTACAGTTCACATTCTCTGGACTGCTCCATGTCTAAAGCTGGCTTAACTGAAGTGAATCTCATCCACGCTACTTATTTACATCAAAATTTGCTCATCTGTATAACATGGTTATATTACTTTAGGGGGTGTTCAATTTTTTTCCAGTGTGTTATGTGAGAAATTTGGTTTCTATTTTTTTATTTTATAGTTTCTCATGACAGAGTTTTCTCTCTGTAACAGCTCTGGCTGGCCTGGAACTTGCTTGGTAGTCCAGGATGGCCTTGAACTCACAGAAATATGTCTTCCTTTGCCTCCCAAGTGATGGGGTTAAAGGTGTGCACCACCACTGCCCAGCTTAGGTATCCATTTTTAATCTTCAATGCAAATGTAAAATATGCCTTGACTCATGTGGTTATCTGCACCATATTCAGATAAAAACATCATACACAGAATACATTCATTACTTTAAAATGTATGCCTACATCTATAGCTGTAGGCATAGTTATGTAGAAGCAAGTCACAAAGTATTTTTGTGATTAATTCTCCACGTATTGTCGGAGCTCCATCTAGAATTAATGACTCTGTGGAGTTAGATGGGAAATGACTTTAGACATGCTGAGACTTCTTCGCATAAAACAGTCTGTAACCCCAACCTGCTTCTTGAATTTAAAAAGGAACGGAAGACCTAATCCAAGCATCTAGATGCCGTGTTCTGCACCACGGGGCTCTTTAGGCTTCCTCACACACAGAACGGAGTCCTCACTCTCCTTCTGCCCTCACAACTGATGTCCACAGAAGCAAAGGTGATGGGTGACTTCATCTCCACAGACACCACTTTAGTTGATTTTAGAAAGATGGTCTCCTGCCCTACCTTTGCAGGCTCTTTCCTCTCCAAGGAGTACAATCTGATCAACTTGGACACGCGATCTGGGGACAGATGTAATCCCTGGCACACAGAAAGGCAGGAAAGCCAGAACCACAATTAACTGTGACACTGTCCTGAATCCGCTGTATGGGCTCTGCTCTAAAGAGTGTTAAATTTCCCCTGGATTCAAATAACTACATTTGCATCAACAAACACTGACAAAAACATGAAAAGAAGAGAATGCCAGGTGTACAATTTCCAGCTGCTACGATGGGACAAAAGGTACAATCAAAATTATGCCAGAGCCAAAAATATGGTTTTCAAACGCTACCGTTGAATCTACATACATTCTTTCATATATGTGAAGATGCGGCGTCAAAATGCATGCATTTCATCCCGCTTAAAATGTGTAGCTACACTGACCGGTATGGTGGCCATCAGTAGTATGTGTGGCCTGAATCACAGGCAGGAAGCTAGAACAAACTGAGAATGCCTTTGATGCAAAACACGTATTAGATATTTGGCGCAGTGCAAGCAAAACAGAATGTAACGTACCTCTGTTTTCCTCTTAACTACATGCTGCATCAAATATAGTATTATTACAAATTTTATCTTTCCTTCTTCATGTAAATACTGGAAGATGCAAAGCTAAATGTGTGATATATTTCTACTAAATATATAATGCACTCACCCAGGACACTGGCAGGACTGTTTTCATTAAAGCCACTGGGTGACACTGTTCCCCGCAAAACTGATACAACCAAGGCAATTCCCTGGCAGGGTAAAATGACACATGTGCAGGATATGTACTGGTCATACATGCACACACAAGTATGCACATGCCTACATGTGTAAATACGAACAAGCGCGACACCCAACAGAGTGCATATCTCTAGGACTACTCATTATCTCAGGGTGAAAGACTTGGTAGCCTTTGAGCTTTCGTCACTCTGTTGGAACTCGAAGACTTGACAAGTCTAATGATCATTTGAAGGTCCCTTCACGGCAATGGCAGCTGGGATAAGACCAGCTGTGCAGAAGGAGTTTAGTTTGGGGCTTTCCCCAAAAAGCCTTTTGTCCTTGAAATAATACTGTTCCCCTAATATCACATGCTGCTACATTTTTATGACTCTTGAAGGGGACTGGCCAAACTAATTTAGGGGACACGAGCAGCTGTTTCCACTAACAACAAGAGTTTTTCGGCTTCTAAGGTCATTTTCTTGGCTTGAATTTGAATTCCTGAACATCTTTCAATCAATTCCTAAAAAAAAAAAAAAAAAAAATAACAAGTGATAAAACAGATATCTGTGTGCTGCCACTGGGGACTTCAGCTAGGTGAGATGAAGACTCTGCAGATAAAGATGACAATAACACCTCCCGCTCCAGGGCTGCCCGGTTATGGGAAGAGTCTCGTGTTATTTTTACCTCTGACGTACGGTCTCCTAAACTGGATTGGAGATCCAGTTCCATAGGTAAGATCGCAAATGATACAGTGTGGGTTTGACACTGTCCACCATAATCCCTTCCTGAACGTTTCCCAGGCAGCCATCAAGTGTCAGGGTACTAGCTGAGGATCCTCAGTTCAGCTACCAAGACTCATTTCCCTGAACCTCCTTCCTCGCTCCTGCCTCCCTCTAGCTCAAGTCTGCTAATGGCAACCTGGCTGGAGGAGATATTCAATATCTCTGGAAACAATCATGAGCCTCCATGGACTATCTAAAGATAACCGGTGTGTTCTCTTGAACACACAGCATGCCCTCTGTCTAGTAACCTTTTTATCTCTATTTCCAAACCCACTGTCAATGCATACTAGTTTCCATTTCTAAAGAGATGCTCTACATCTCCAAAGGTAAAGCTGCTTCAAAAACATTTGAGTGCTGAAGATTTTCAATTTATCTGACTTTATGAGCATTTTTTTTTTACATAAAATCAGTTTTGCATAGAATTTTAGAAAACAGATGAGTGGGTCCTACATGCAAATTTAAAACCAGATACTATCTACATTACTTAATCTATTACTTCTTGGCTTTTTGAGATGGGGGTCTCACATAGCTCAGGTATCCTCAAACTTGTATGTAATTGATGTCTACTTTTCTGTTGCCACCTCCCAGTGCTGAGGTGACAGGTATGCAACTCCATGTCCCATCTTCCCAATGCCATCTCTAAATGGTTATCCACACATTTCCTGTGACTTTCCTAATGCAGGTCCCTCCTCTCCCCAGAGGTGCTCTAAGCCCTGAAGACACAGAGGCACTGTCTTCTCCATGTGTGCACAGCTTTGGCACAAGTGAACAGTTTTAGCACAGTATTTAGCGCAAGGCCTGGTGCACAAATGTGTTGACATGACATTTGATGGGTCATCTGACCAAAGGCCTATATGAATGACATTAACTGAGAGAAGTTGTTCCTTTTAAAACAGTGGTATATACGAGATAAAAGGTATCACCAATTCACGTTTTTGACAGTTATCCACCTGTGAGTCATCCACATCAACATATCTATTAGCCTTTTTCCCGTGGTGATCAAATCTGTCTATTTTATGTTGCAAACAGCACAAACATACAGGCTCTGCTCAAAGTTAAAGCAATTCTCAAAGATAGCCTCACCAAAAAAAGAAAGAAAGGCAAAAATCTGTAAAACAAAATACTTCCAGTAAAAATACTCTCAACATAAAGGCAATTGTTTATTATTAACTATAGATGAGAGCAGATGGGAAATCAACAACCTTAACATGCAAATGCAAGAATGCAAACCTAAAGTGGAACAACACAGAGCTTTGGTGACTCTGGGGTCCCTCAGCATTATGTAGGAGGACTCCCTCAGACGGGTGAGTATGGGGTGCAGGCACAAGCTTTGGCTTCAATCGGCACGCAGAGCTTTTAGAAAATATGATTATTAACTATCTCACGGGAAAGAGGAAGAAGGAAGACGACATGGGTGAAGAGCTAAGAAGCAATGACCACAGCGAGTGTGGGTGGACGTCTGCCCGCAATGCTAAAGAAACATTGGAAGCGACAACAGAGGCGTTGATCCGGTGTGCCCGCAACCATGTTCTCCGAAAAAAAAAAAAATGGCAACTTCCACCCTAAATCCCCCCAACAAACCCACTCCTTCAAAGGAATCAAACAACGCAAGTTTCCAATGAAGTCCACATAAACTCTAGCACGCTGTGGCCAGCACAAACCGTATTAATTGAAGAAATTTTAAAACAGAAGTAGGCTTAGTGGATTGATAACCCCCCCCCCACACACACACACACACCTCAATGAACCCTGTGAGAAGGATTTATTTCAACATGGAAAGTTCAGTGTGGCAAGGGCTTGAGGTAGCCAGGTGCATGCAGACATGATTCCCAGAGCTACATCTCAGCGGAATTGCAACAAATCCACGCAAATGTCAGCACAGATAAAAAACGCATGTTCTTCATGCCAGTGTCACTCATCCGGCCCGCCTGTAGCCCCTCCCCCCGGACGTTTCCAGATGTATTTCATACACAGAGTCACTGTTCTGGTTGTTTATTTAATTAACATGACAGGCCCTGCACACACTGTTTCTTTCAGCTCTACAGTTAAACTTTTTACACTTCAGACTCGAGGCAGAAAGAGTAAAGTGACTCTTTTCACTCGCTCCAACCCCCAGAAGTTTATATAGATTTTCAGACTATTTCTGTTCGTTAAAATAGCCCTTCGGTATGCTTTAAATATCTGTATCCACAAAGGGGAAAAAAAAAATCACTGGAACACAAAACATTATTTTCCCACCTTTTCCCAGTAGGGTCAGAAATCCTTGTTTACCTTTTCAGAGGTTGACATTAATTAATTTTAATTCTGTCACCAAGCCATAATCAATATTTTTGTTGATATCATTATAAACTGAGGAATAATTCTGAAATATGGTAGAAGTCACAATTTAAAATCCCATATTTCATAAATGTGTTTGATGTAAGAAACATATCGAATACTTTAGAAATGGATACAACATTCTTTATGTTCAGAAAAATAGGGTATGGCTCAGTGACAGATCACTTACCTGGATGGATATGGATATATCCATATATAATTTTAAATGCTGAATTTCTATTTCTACTAGGACTGCCTGGAGGACCAGCATGGTGGCTCAATGGATAAAGACACTTGCCACCAAGCCTAACAACCAGAGAACAATCCCAGGACCCACATGGAAGAAGTTCTACAAGTTGTCCTTTGACCCCTGTAAACACCATAGTGTATACACACACAGTCTCTCTCCTTCTCTCTCTTTCTCTCCCTCTCTCTCTCTCTCTTTCTCTCTCACACACATAATTTTTTAAACATTTAAAAAATGTTTCCAAATCATTTGAGATAAAATATTTCCGTGCTTTGACGCTGTACTGTGAAGACCATCGAGCTCCATAGCAATGGAATAAGAAAGCCCACCACATGCCTACCATCCAGTGACTACTAACCAAAACCATTATCCTGTCTTTCTGTTTCTTATTGGTGGGGGGTAGGGGCTTTAAAATGTCTTTCTCACCCCAGTGATTAATAACTTGATCCTTCTCCACTACCAAGCTTGAATTCCAATTTGAGGACAGTCACATAGGCTAAGAGAAAAAGTCACAGGAGAGTATAGCTTTTACTTTAGTAAGACAAAGTACATTTCTCTTACATTTCTGACTACCTTTGTTTCTATCCCAAAGAAATTAGTCCTTGGTGTGGCTCAAAGGCATTCATGGGAAGAGCATGATGGCTTGTATTTGTTTCCCTACGAAGCCATAACATATTAAAGGTGTAACAGGTAGCAAAATTAAAATTATATTTGGTTTGGAATCAATTAGAAATTAATGGGTATGCTGCACTCAGTCATTCCAGAGAAGTTAGTGTCCAATAGTGTGTTGTGATGCATATAGAGGACAGGCATGCCTCCAGTGGTTTCCTAAAGCTGAGAGTTGCATAACTAACTTTGTGCCAAAAATAGCCCTTATTCATCAAAATCATTCAATAAATCTAGGTATTCTGCACATTGGATGTTGTCAGGGAACAGTACCAAGTTGACAAGGTTATAGCTGCTGTCAGATGTAAGAGTTCACTTCCAGAGGACACATACACCAGCCTTCCCAGACCATCAGCCTAAAAATCGTAGCTTGACACACTCATCTAGAATCACAGCCTCAGCCTTGAGGCTACAGGGCTGGCAAGGCTGAACCCCTGAAAGATATGTCAACTTGTTCCTCCTCAGAAGATACTTCCTGTTGCCTTCAGACACACCTGGTGCCTCCCTCTCTGACCAAAAACCAGACCTGCTTTCCCTTTCTGTGCTGCAAATTATCTGTGTTACAAACTCAGTTCTAAATGGGCTATCTCACAGAATTCTAGACTTCAGGGAAGGATGGAAGGGAGGGAGGGAGGGGGGAAGGCAGGCAGGCAGGCTTGCCTTATGAGAATTTTAGCATATATTCTTTGTGCCTTTTTAGAAAGCGGAGCCACTGATTAGAGAGAATTCATGGATTAGAGAGAATTCATGAGCAGTGGTCACTGTCACCTACACAGACAAGATAAGTGCCCCAGCTGTCTCGCTTTTAAAGCCCACAATGAGCAAAGCTAAGTCAAACCTGGGAGCCCTCTGCCCTGCGTGCCTCTCAGTACTATTTCAAACTCACTGGTTGCCTATAAGGTCTGCCTTATTCCAGACATAACTAACCTGACAGCACTGGGAAGTAGTAGATGTTCCTTTTATAATTATCTTCACTCTGGACTTCGTCAAGTATGCAAATGATCACGACACCCTTTGCCCTCTTAATCAGAAGTTTGCTTCCTCGTGATAAAAAAGATAAGCCATTTACTATACGGCTCCTAACCTTTTCACAGAGTTCGGCCAACGTATGAGCTGTCACCTCACCCTATCTCATAAGATACTATCCCATGACAGCCCCACCCCGTCGACACAATTATGTTCAGCAACAGCTTTAATGGGTCATATATAAAGACCAGCATTCCGTGAGCACAACTTCACCCATGCCCTCGTTAAAACCTCAAGGGTCCAGGTTGCTGCTGCGTGCAACCACAGCTTCCTAGCACCCTGAGTGAGAGGTTCTTGCTCTAGAGCATTCTTCATCAACACTCCTTCAGCGAAAGACAGTTGCCAAAGAGGATGATCAGGATAGATGATAAGTGGGCAATTATCTAAGTAACTAATTGATAAAACCTTTTGGGAAAACTAACAAGCTCAATAGGCCTTTACGGGATCATTACTGTGCTTCGCTCACCAGTGTGACACAGAGAAAACCTATACAAATCTGTGTTTTACGGCAAAGCTGCTTTATGCACCTGAAGACCTTCTGGTCTGTCATCCACTGTGAACTCTCTCAATCCGAAGTCTCAGAAATTTAGTTCTGAGGGCTAAGTGGCATTATCGTGGAGTCCAGTTGCTTCTGATTCAGCCCAGATTTCCCCTGTAAATTAGGTGTCAGTGTTGGCAAACACCACATCACATCTCCCTTTAAGTTAACACGTTGTCAATGTGTTGTTTTTCCCAATAGTCATGTTTCCACTCAAAAAGTTCTCTTCTGCAGCCTTTCGTACTTAACTTACTTTATTCTAATGATCTCTAAATCTCACATTTAATTGTCAGTCAGTGAACTACATTTTCCCCTCTACTCTTTAAAGCCCAAAAAGGTTTGTTTCTGCTAAACAAAAACAAAAAAAATAAATAAGTACATTTGTTTTAAAGTAAACACAAGCATGTGATGCTGTCATCCAGTCTGCTACATAAAAAGCCAAAGAGCCTCCCAGCCGGGTAATCAACTCCATTTCAGAAATAAACCACTCACACCATATGGTGACTGATGTTTCTAAGGAACACCTAGCCAATTACCCCTAGAATAACCCCAAAAGAAAAGGCTTGCTATTGTCATAGGAACAGCCTTTCACCCTGAAAATTATCCTCGAATTTAAATAGGAAAAGTGTAAATTTCCATTTAAAATGCACAATCGGCTTTCTGGATTCCCTCCTGCCTGGGTCAGACCTGCCTGGTAGAGGAAATTGAGTCGAGAAAAAGAAAACCTTCTCAGGTACAACTTGTGTATAAAATTGGAACTGGTTCCCCTATACCACGCAGGGTAACTATTCTGTGACACTAAAAACATTTGCAACCCCTCTCCGCCCCCCCCCCACAGAAAAGAACCGCCTAAACTGGCACATGCAACTTCACTCTGAGTTCAAGTCCCCTGTCTCCTCCTTCCTCAAAGATACATATCGCTAGCAATCTTGGAAAGTCTGGATTGGTGTTTTCTGCAAACCCTGAGGAAGTCACTTGAATTTCTCTCCACCTAGGCTTGTAAATGCTCCCGGGAAAGGTTAGTTTTCTGAGTGAACAATAAACGTATAGCGTCCAGCCCTGCACCATTCTAAAGTTCACACACAGCCCTCGAGTGTAAAACCTGAGTTCAGAGTTCAGCACACACCAGTGTGTAACAACTAAAGATTATCTACAGCCATTCTGGCAGCCGTCAGATGCGGCCTCTCCAAACCCACAGCAAAGCAGAAGCGCCCGTGGGAACCTCACGTCAAGGATGCCTTGCGGGGGGGGGGAACTAAAACGCTTCTACTGGCTCTTATAAATAAATGTTTACCTAGCACTTTAATAAGAAATACATTTTATCATTTTTTTTTAAAAAAAGACACACATGTAGAAAGTACACGTGTTGAAAGCCACTTACTTCCGATAAATAAATAAATTCTAAAAATGTAGGGAGGGTAGAAATGCTTCGGGGAAGCTCGGGGACCCACAAGCCAAGTAGGTGTGAGAGATTTGAAAACATTCCCCAGCTGTGGAAGCCCGCGCACCGCCACTAAATTCTGTCATTTTTTTCTTGCTTTCTTTCTGTTGCTGTGCTTGTAAACTACTCCACTAGATAGAGAACGAGCGGGAAAAAAAAGAAACAAAACAAGCAAGCAAACAAAACTACTTTCTTAGTGAGTGTGAAGTTGTACTGCCTTCCTGGTCGCCTGCGCTGCTCTCACCGCACTGTTTAAGTTTTTCCCCCGAGCGCCCCCAAAGGCGCAGCCCCGGCTTACCTGCTCCCTGGGTATGCAGGGCAGGGAGGTCCTCCGGTGCGACTTGCCGCTGCAGCCAGACATCTCGCCGGCCACGACCGAGCTGGACCGCCTCCTCCTCTTCCACCCCGGAATCTCTTCCTTGGTCCTCGCGCTCAGCTGGGACCTAAACCGCTCCCTGGGCGGAGCCGGCCCGGAGCACTGCAGCAGGATCTGCTCGGCGTACCTGGCCAGCAGCAGCCCCAACACGGCCGCCAAGTACGCCAGGTAAGGTCTCCAGGCGACCTTGAATCTCTCCAGGGAAACCAGGGCCACCGTCCTGAGCGCGCTAGTCAAGGCGACCATGAGAACGCCCAGCCTCAGCCTCAGCACCAGCCATGTCGCGCCACCCAGGCAGCTGAGCAGGACCCCCGCGGCGGGCAGCGACAGCAGGCGACCGTCCCCCACGCCCAAGGAGAGCTGCACCAGCGCTTCTCCGGCGCAGCAGGCGGCCAACAACGCGATGGCCAGAGGCAGGCGCACCCCGGCGCGCAGCAGGCACAAGCCCATCCAGAAGAAGGCGCACAGGAGACTGAAGAGCAGCGCGGCCGGCTGCAGCCAAGGGCTGAGCTGCGCGCCGCCCCCGGGAGCACCTCCCCGAGGGCCCGGGAAGACGCCCCCTCGGGCTCCTTCCTCCTCCTCCTCCTCGGCCGCCGCCTCCTGACTCGACTCCAGCTTGCCTCCGACCTCCCCGCCGACCAGCCTCACCAGCAGCGCCAGCAGCACGGACAGGGAGCCCGCGCACAACGCCGAGGAGAGTTGCGGCGAGCGCCGGGGCGGCTGCCACGCCTGGGCTCCCCGACAGTCTCGGCAGCCCGAGTTCCGCGGGGATGGAGGGGACGCGCCACGACCGCGGTGGTCCCAGCTGGCCACGCGGGCGGGGCTCGCCCTTCCGAGGCCCGGCTTGGCCGGGTCTTGGGTGGCCTCGCCCGGCACTGCCATGCTGTGAGTCCCACCCGTGCGCCCGCGCCCTTCCCTACCCCCCTCTCGGAGTTCCTTGTCCCCGATCTACTCGGAGTTTCAGCGTTGCAGAGAACTCGGGAGTGCGAGCTGAAGACTTCTTCAAGTTGGCAGCAGGCAGGATCAGGCTTGGATTCCCCTCTCCCCACCCCTCTCCTTCGCTCTCTTCCTTTCTCAAAAACCCTACGCTCCACCCTCAGCCCGAGTTTATGCCCTGTGGGGGGTCTCTCTCTTCTTCGGGATTTTAACACTTGCCCAACACCAAAGGTTGCTCAGGGACCGCTGATGCCCCGGCAGCCGGGGTCGCAGGGCGAGCTCTGGCCATTCCCGGGCTGCTGAGCGGTCGACCTACCCCCTCCCCCTTCCTCCCTTCTCCCGGCAGCAATCTCTCTCTCTCTCTCTCCCTCTCTCTCTCTCTCTCTCTCTCTCTCTCTCTCTCTGTCTCTCTCTCTTTCTCTCCCCTCTCTCTCTCCCTCTCTCTCTCCCTCCCTCCCTCCGTCTCTCCTCCCCCTTTCTTTCCCTCTTCCCCTTTCTACCTCTCCCTCTCTCCCCGTTTCTCCCCCCCACTCCCCTCCCCCCTTCTCTCTCTCCCTCTCCTCTGCCCCTCTATCCCTCTCTCTCCTTGACGGATCTTCCTCCTTGCTGCTCCAGGACACAGACCTCGTTTCCCAGAGGTAGGAAGCTAAGACTCCAACCCCTCCTGTGTCCAGTTCGTGGCAAAGAGTAGGAGATAAAGAAAAGGAGGCTGAGACTAGTCTGGAAGTTGCTAAGTTCCACCGGAAAGAGAGCCTAGGATAGAGGGATTGCGCGAGCTGGCAAAGAAGGGGGAGGAGAGAGATGAAAAGTGAGGCTGTTGTCTTAGTCTTCTTTAAAAATCATTTTTCGTTCTTTTTGATGCACGATGGCTGCTGGTTTTGTAGGGGAAAAACAGTGGAGGTGATTGCTTAAAATTCCCAAGGAGGCTTCTGAAGGGGCCCACAATTCTGTTCTCTGGCTTTTAAGCTGGCGCAGGGGCAAGAGGTACCGCTCAGGAAGGGACCACTCCTTTCCTAGAGCTGGGCATCCCAGCCATAAAGGGCAGGGACATTGGGACAGCCCAGTGCTGGGGTCTGCGACTGGCCCGGGGGGGGGGCGGAGGGGGAGGGCTTGAAAGCCAGCATGCTTGTCCCTGTCATAGAAAAAAGTGACACTTCTTCTGTCTGAGTGATTTAACAGGCTCAGAGGTACCTGGGGTAAAGGTGTTCCTGGATAACTGGAACCATTTCAATGGCTTTTTCGTTCTGGGACTGCTCTAGGTGTAAGGTCTGTTTGCAACATAGAAGCCACGCCCATTTATCAAAGTCACATTCTAATTATTTACTTTGTATGCCACTGTGAGTGTGTATGTGAGATTACAGGACAATTTGTGGGAATCAACTCCATTTCAGGGTCTGAAGGCCTACAAGTTTGATGGCAAACAAGGTACCTGCTGCCCCTGAGCCATCCTGTGGGCCCAAGCGTGCCTGTCTTGTTCTTTCAAGGGGAGCAAACTCAGAGTTACCCAGAACACAACGCATGGCAGCAAACACATTACCTGCTGCCATCCAGCCTTCTCGAGGGCCTAAACCTATCTGTCTTGTTCTTTCAAATGGAATGATCTCACAGTATCTAGTGCACAAAGCCATTTAAGAAAAAAGATACAGACAAAAAACATATAAAGAAGGGGAGGTGCTTATTAAGGAATGGAGAGATCGCTCAGCAGTTAAGAGCCTCTACTGATTTATTTCAGAGAACCCAAGGAATTCCCAGCATCCACACCTGGTGGCTCAGAACCACTTATTTAACCCCAGCTTCAGGGGATGCTCTGCCACCCTCCTCTGGCCTCACAGCCACCTGCACTCACACATGCTCATTCACACGTGACTTAAAAAAAAAAAAAGTAAGTATTTTTAAAAATCCATCTGGGAGTGATGGCGCGTGCAATCCCAAGAGTACTGAGAGAGAAAAACTTCATGGTGTGGAAGCCAGCCTGGGATGCACAAGCATGCTGAAAAGAAAAAGAAAAATGCATACACACCCCCAACTGCAGTGCAGAAGCATCATTGGTCAACAGTTGTTGATTGTATGTGGTGAGATGCACTATTTGCTGGGGCGCCTTTAACAGTGATTGCAGAACTAGGAAGCCCTGTTAGTGAAACACACCCATGAAGAACAAAGCCCCTTTCTGATTAATGATTACATGGCCCTATACCACAGTATGTGGTACTTGAAAAACCACGTTAACTTTTTTTTTTTTTTTTTTTTTTTTTTTTTTTGGCACTTTCTGAAAAAGAAAGAATTCTCAATATGTTCAGCAGATTTCAAAATGATGCTGCAGTGTTCCTGGAGGAAAAACATCCACTCTTGCCTGAAGTATCTAGGTGCCATTTGAGCCTCACAAATAATAATAAACTGATTTTGTCTCAATTATCTTGGTGATCCAAGTTAAAGTGTTTATGACCCGGAGTACTTGGATAATTGGCTCAAAATGCCACTGTGTTTTGTGTGTCGAGATGAAGCAATAAAATATGCCAAGAGGGGACAGATGAACTAAAAAGGATTCATGGGGGCAGAGGGAAAACTCGGCTGAAGTTGTAGATTTCTTTTTATGGGAAACAGCCTACTGCAGCCCCAGTTGGGCATTCACAACGCATCAGGCATAAATGAACAGGAGGGGGTGTGACCCGACAGCCAACTCCTCCTTGTCACATGTCCAGAACTGTGCCACTGCCCAGGAGCATGCGTTGGGCAGCTATTCAGTGGCAGCACCATCTGTCTAGAAATTAAGAAAAGGAGTAGCAAGGCCTTTGCCAAAGACAAATGAGCCCCTAGCATGCACACACAGTTCTGTGAATTCCCTTCTTAGCCATGATTCATATGCCAGAGCCTACCTGAGACATTTGAAAGTAAAGACCTGCTCCCTCTTGATATGAGGAAAGCACATCAAATCAAAATCCAGGCACATGTTGTTAAATCTGAAAAGAAAAATATCTGAATGACTATTTCCATTTTCTCTGTCTTCTACCTCCACACACAACTCAGTTTTTTTTTTTTTTTTCCAGGAAAAATAAATAGTGGCATATGATCACCAAAACAGAACTCTTACAAGATTGACATCGGACATTGTTTAAAAGCTGCCATACACAGACTGGTCAAATCTCAGTGGGTAAAAATGCTTACTGTGCGAAGCCCCCAAGGACTTGAGCTCAATCCCAGGAACTACATAAAGCTGGAAAGAAAGGACTAACTCACAAAGTAGTCTCTAATCGCCATGCATGCACATGATCTTTCAAACAGTAATAATTAGTAAGAATAACAAAGTGTCCTAGTAAAAACACTTGTCATCTACCAATAGTAGCAAAATATCTCTGGGTCTGTGTGTTGATGGCATCTTAGAGCTGGTTAATAATATAAGAGAAACAATGCCCTGGCACCAGGCTTTCTCTTATTTTCAACAAAACTCACAATCAGAAAGTTAGCTGCCCCACTGAAAGGAAAGAAGGTTCAATTTCTACCTATTACCATCCAGAAACCCAAGGAGGGTGACAAAAAGCATCCAGACAGAAAGCTGCAGGGACAGACAGGGAGGCTACTATGAACACTGCCCTTTGAAACAGGTAGTGATCAGTCATGATTCAGGAAAGCAACCACATTAATGACAGAAGAAAACGTCTAGCTGGAGAAAGCACTCTATGTGGCCAACTCCAGCCAGCGAGGGTTAATTAGGTCTTTCTGAAAATCCTTTACACTTTGCCAAATGTAGTTTCACTTAAGAGGACTCTCCTGGAATATATATATATATATTTAGTTAGTTTTCACTCCTGGGTATGGCTTTATTTATTCTCTACTGCCTGTCTGACCTCCCTGCACTGACAATGAGTTAACACTGAGTACCTACAACAGGAAAAGTGTCTTAACATCCAGCCCCCTCCCTCTCTTTTCTACCTACATACTCACTTTCTCCTCCATTTTCTCTCATCGAGAGAGAGAGAAAGAGAGAGAGTCCATCTACCCAGCTGCCCAGGTCCACAAAGGATACATTGCCTTAGCTCGCTTGCTACCATTCTAGTCTATTAACAAAAGCACTTGTTTCCATCTCTAAAAGATGACCTGAATCTCTTTTATTCTTTGCTTCCCTTTTACAGTAACCAAACAAACGTCCATCATCATCTCCAGCTAATACAGTTGCAATAACTAACTGCTCTTGCCTTCCCTTTTGTAGTTCACTTTCAATGGAACAGAATGATAGTCCAAATGTATAAATTGAATGATTGTGTATCCCACTTTGAAACCATGCAAAGGTCCCTTACTGTACTGCAGACTCCAAAGGACCCAGGACAACCCACAAAGTCCTCCAAGACCTTTCCAGCTGTTTGCTGACCTCTTCATGTTCTAGTATCCCCACTTTGCTGGTACAGTCCCGACAGATACCATGGTCTCATTCCCAGAAGTAGACTCTGTGCTGTCCACCTCCCTGCACAGAAATGACAGAGGGATGCTGAACACCCAAGCTGTGGCTACCACAGAGAAGCAGAGAGGTCTTATTTTAATTATTTAAAATGTAGTAGATCTGTTGACTTGTGGGTCCAGTCACAAAGACTGCATGTTTCATACCTCAAGCCATGCTCATGGTCTTCCGTAGCTACCAAAGTGACAGGGACTTAGGGAGACACAGGTTGTCCCACACTGGCTCCTTCTGCTTCAGTCCTGGCTTCAGGTGTTACTTTCCTTTTGAAGAAATGTTGATTCCCAACAGCTGTGACAGTAGTGCACCTGACCAAAGCAACTACAGGGAGGAGGGACTTGTTTTGGCTCACATTTGGAGGTGCTACAGTTTGCCATGATGGGGAGGGCATGTGTACAAGAGTGATTCTAGCTATGGCAACAGGGCTATGAGACAGCTGGTTATGGAGGTTTAATAAGGACCAGGAGAAACAGATAGGCCGGATAGATGTTTATTCAGGGAGAAATAGCTTACAACATAGACAGATGAACGCCAGCAGGTTCCTGGTCCCAAGGATGCCTCCAGATGGTCTCCTGTCCCCGTGCTGCAAGCAAGAGAGCTCCTGGGTCCCTCCTCAGACCTAGTTCCCCCAAGTAAAGTCTGCCGGGTCTCAACCCTCAATGGGCGTGGTCTGTGCCACAGGTGCAGACAAAGTGAATATCTCACTACAGCTGGTGATACTGAAGCCATCGCTGGGCAGATGAATACTGATGCTCACCTGGCTTTCCCCTTTTTATTCAGTCTGGGACCCCAAGCTGTGGGATAGTACCACATGTGGTGAATGGGTTCTCCCTCCTCAGTCAAAACCTCACAGACATACCAGAGTTTAGTCTCCTGGGTGATCCCATACCCAGTCATGTTGACAGGGAAGATGACTATAATACTTTCCAAAAAGGCTCTAGGGTGTGCCATTTAATATCTCATTGCTTTATTGTGTCCATACTGATTATCTCTCTATACCTGCTTTCTTGTTTTCTGTTTGCTTTTGTTCACTTGGGCATAAGAAGCCTTTGCTCTGTCTGAATTTCCAAATGCCAGACAAGCACATGGCACAGGGTCAAAACTCATTAAATACTCAACAAGTGTTTGATGAATAAGCGCTCAATGGAATTATGAAAGAAAAATAAAATGTGCCACCACTATGTTTCATATTAAGGACTATCCATATATATTTATATACACGCACACTATATATATATATATATATATATATATATATATATATATATATATATCCAATTGCTTGCAGGGACAGATGTCTCTAAATCTTACCTTGAAAACTGTCTTCTGAAGAGTATACTCATGGATAAAATCATGAAGTAACATTCCATGTTGGAGAGCTGCTTTTAAAAAAATGCTATCTTAATTTACTTATCTCTTATAGAAATAAACACTTGCCAGAGTTTTAAAACTTATATATTGAACATGTAATGAAATGTCTACAGTCATTGTAGGCACAGGAGTGGGGTGAAATTCAAACATATACCTCCGAGTAGCAAGTAATCTGGGAAATTCAGAATTAGAAGTCTGAATATAAATGACTAAAAGGTCATATTTCACATTGTTTTCTATGGCAGCCTCTAATTACTGTTGTAGTGACTGAATTTAGACTAACCAACGTAACTGTCTTGTTAAGATAGACTTTACTAGTACTTCCAAATATAGTTAGGGAGAAAACACAGAATGCTTGTATCTGGGGATTCTCTATGGTCACTGGCTTTCCATGTAGTGCTGTTCCTTCTTTTAATTTCAAACAATGTAAGTAATGCCTTTGTGTGTGTAACTATGAACAAGCACAAAAGTTAAAGCAGGAAAGCAAGATGTGAGGGCCAGTGTAGACCTCCACAGCCACTAAAATGAAAGCATCCCACTACAGGCACACCACTGGATGTGGGCAAAAACCTGTGACCCGGTGTTCCTGTGGATTGCCATGTTAAGGACTCAAGTGCACTGGGCTCAAGGCTCCCAACTCTTAACCATGTCATGGAAAACGAAGAATGTTATAATATTTCAAGTGAATATAACCTTGTTATTTTATTGTCTTCCTGATAAAGTCGGCTAAACACTCAGCCCTTCTCTTCTTCCTGTTCAAAATACTTTTATCCCTTAATAGCAAGTCTCCTAGACCCTTGGCAAAGGTGAAGAGACTCATCAGTAATACCAATAACCTCAGTACCTCTTTCCACTGTACTTGAAAGTATTACGATTCCAAAAAAAAAAAAAACAGAATTCTTGGGAAATAATATAAATAGTATGTATGTTGTTACAGTCTCCAAAATAATGATAAATTGTTTGGTTTTGTGAACTCCACTTGGTTTTGATTTACTGTTGTCCTAACTAATTAAAAATAGATAATAAATTATGCTATGTATTAGCAAGAACTTTGGAAGTGTTTATACTGCTAGCTTGAATGGTTGTATTAAACTGCATTAGTCCTCTTCTGCCTCAGTGACAACCACAGGATTTAACTAAATCTAGATCTCACAGCTAAGCCTTTGGCAGCATCTCTGACACTCCATGAATAGACATTTTCAACGTGAATAGTGGTCGCAAGATGGACTTCAGGTTTACTGAGCTGATTTCTGTCCAATGGTAACTAATTTTAAAATTACCCTAATTTCAAAAGGTAAGCCAGAGATTGGCAAAGGAAGGCCTAGATTAAAAGGACTTGGTCATCTGTCTTCTTCCTTGCGGCTAGTAATTCTGGATATCTCCTCCCCTGTACTATGTTATAATAGGGTTTTCAAACTTAAAAGTGATTTTCCTCTTCTCAGCTAGAACATATTTATTTAGACAAATGTGTGGGTTAAACTTACCTATAACTGCCTTCCTTTGTGTCTTTCAACAATACTGAAATTTAGAGTGGGTTTTACTTCATCTGAGAGAATTCTAATGGCACTCACACTGTTCCTTTTGTGCAAGTGACAGTAGGGTACCAAGGTACATGTTATCAGGAGCACAGGGACATCTTTGGTCTGCAAACTTAATTCTCTCCATGTTCCTAAAAGTTAATGGGCTACACTGAACAAACTTCTCATTGCGAGGGAAACCCTAATGGGCAGGAAACTGTATAATCAGGCAATGGAAGGGTGTGGGGAGAAAGGAAGAATACAGACAATTTACACACTGAATATGTACCCTGAGTGGTCCATCTCCCACTGCTCAGAAGAGAACGCTGGAACAAAAGTTCCAGTTTGTTGTGAGCTGCTGCGGGTTGGTTCCCGCAACCAAACCCAGGTCCTCTGCAAGAGCACTGAATATCTCTTGGCCTGTGACCCATCTCTTACCTCAGTCCTTACCTTTTTGCCCCCTTAACCAGGGCTGACAAGATGGCTCGGCCAGTAAAGGTGTTTTTCACACAAGAATGAAGACGTGAACTCAATCCTTGATTGCCACATGAGTGAAGAAGAGAAACAATTCATACATGTTGTCCTCTGCTGCAAGTGCAATCTGGTGCATGCGTGTGCATGCATGCATGCGCTCCCATGCATGCACATGCTCGCGCACATGCACACACACACACACACACACACACACACACACACACACAGGCACACACACTGATATAATTTACACATTGTGAAGCTCACTCCTGTGGAGTATACACTGCTATGTTGCTACATAGTCACAATGTTAAGAGTCCATTCCTTGCCTAACTCCTGGTCACCTCTGCTAAAAAAAAAAAAAAAAAAAAAAAAAAAAAAAAAAAAAGCACTGTGCTCATTGGCAAACATTTCTGACTTCATACCTCCCCAGACCCTGCCAATCACTAATCTGATTTCTAACTCTATGGATTTAACTACTAGGATATTCATGCTCTATAGTGATAAAATAATAAATATGTAGCCTTTCACATCTGTCTTCTTCCCCTTAGTGCATTTCTAAGATTCCTCCACATTGCAGCATATGTTAGTATGTATCCTTTTTTATGGCAGAAAAAAAAAAATCTCCCACTGAACCAATACAATAGCACAGGAGTTCTTTACCCTCTGGAAGCATATCACTCAGCATCAAGGGTTAAAATCCTTTTTTGGCTTGCATTTTCCTTTCTGGATAGCATCCTGTCTAACACTTGACGGAGTCTATTTAATCGTTATTACTTTCCTCTCTTGCGTGTGTTTTGACTATTATAAAAACCCACTGCTAAATCCAGGATCCAGGCTGTAAAAATTTGTCCTGTTTCCTCCGAAGTGTTTTGTATTTTTAGTTCTGGCATTTAGGTCTTTGGATCACTTAGAGTTTATTAACATTTTTTTTTAATTTTAGGTGTGTGTATGTATGTGTGATGTACACGTGTGTGCAGATGTGCACACTCATGTGGGTCTATGTGGTGTGGGCCAGAGGCTGACATCGTGGTGGTTCCTGCACTCTGTTTTCTGCTTTACTCAGCGAGAGACAAGGTCTCAGTAATACTGTGGTTTCTGTCTCAGATAGTCCTCACCCTGTACCCCACACTGAGGTCTCAGACACGTGGCTGTTATGTGGTCCACACGCACGTGCAGAAGAAGCTTTATGCCCTGAAGCATCCCCCACACCCACACTGTGAGTTAACTTTTGCTGATGGTGTGAGATGGCCGGTCTAGTTTTATCTGCCTGCATGGGAGTATCTCGCTGTCTCACGCATCATGTAGAAAGACTGTTTTTCGTCATCGTACTGCTTGGGAGTCCATCTGCCTCAGATGCATAGGGGAATTGGAGCATTGCTAACATCAGGAAGCCTCCCTCTCTCTGAGGTGAACTGGCCTCATCTCAAATATGCTTCTTAGTCTCACTTCTGGACTGAAGACAGTCCTGACTCCACTACCAGCCTGCCCAGTGCAGTCTTTATGAAATCTTATTCGCTTTCTGGACACTGTGATTATTGTCCCTCTCCCATGCAACCCCCTGTTGGCTTGCCACTCAGCGTGACTCTGGCAGCTCCAGGCCAATTTTGCTAATGCAAAACAACTACTGTTGTCTTTTTCTGTTTATTCTGCTGCCTGATTATTTCTATTTGTTTTTGCTTTTTGTGAAAATAGACATTTCCCTCATGTAACATATCCTGGCTGCAGTTCCCCCTCTTACCGTTCCTCCCAGTTCCTCCCAGTTCCTCCCCACATCCCCTTCCATCTGGACCCACTTATAGGGACAATTATAATATAATTGACATAATATAAACGTAAAACAAAACTAACACATCAAAATAAGACAGAGCAAAGGAACACAAAGGAGTCCAAGAAAAGGCACAAGAAACAGATGTAGGAACAGAGGCCCAATCATTTGCACACTCAGGAATCCCACAAAACCACTCAACTGAAAGCCATGATACATATTGCAAAGGACCTACCTATAGGTGGGGGGAAAAAGAGAGAGAAAGGAAATAAAATATACACGTGTGTATTTTTTCATTTGCCATGCGTATGTTTATACTGAAGGACCTGGAAACTACATCTGTGTAATAGCCAGCAGTATCAATATTGTTATTGATTGTACAGATAGTTTTCTCATTTCACAAAATGAGAGCTTCCTCATTTCGTTTTATGAAATGAGAACAAGAGTCTCTTCATCTATGAAGCAGCGTTCCCAGATGTTTAAAAGGATATTTTCATATATTGTCTGTTGTACAGCAGGTTTTCCGTAAAAACAATGCTTGTAAGTATTTACACGTGCTGTTATTCTTTGCTTTCAAACATGATGTATTAACATAGTGAAATATAAGAGTCCAGGAAGACAGATGAAAGTGTCCTGGTTGGTAAATATACAAAAATAGACAAAGGGTTTTTAAGTACTTCATGTAAGGCAAGCCCGAGCCAGTCAGACCCAGATTTCTTAAGTACACATCACACACAGGTTGAATCTTTACATAAAATCTAAAGAGACTGTCACTTGGTGAGTGAGCATCCTACATCTCATACTTTAAGATTCATTGTGTTTATAGCTGCATTCAACCTCACAGAATCTAGTGTTGTTTATTGTAGTGTCTCTCAAATTCTTGCCTGTCTCTAAATATCAGCTTCAGAGGGGCCATCTCAGCTATGACTAAGAGTTGTGTGATTGACTTTAAAAGCCATTGTAAGAGTAGGCTGAAAGTGTTAGAACATATTATTTTAAAGAGAATCACCTCCACATGCTACTGAAAAATGCAGTCCGTGTCTATAAATGGCCTACTATTTATCCTTCAATATTTAACACACATACAGAGAGAGAGAGAGAGAGACAGACAGACAAACAGAGAGAGAGGTCAGCATTATCTGGGGTCCTCAATCTGAGCCACACCCACTCAGGATGTTAGGGGAAGAGCAACTCTTAGTTCATCCAGAGTTGCTCTTGCCTGAAACTACAGAGGCATGCCTTTCACTCTCCCCAAACCACAGAACCACAGTAACTTTCCACAGAGATGGCAAATTACATACAAAGTTTAGGTGCAAGGATTTCTTTTTAGCCCCAAATCTAGAAATGGGGCATTTGAAGTTTAGTATGAGCAGGTGAGACATGTAAGAAAGAAAAACAGGTGACCCATGGGTGATTTTATTCCTTAGTCTTTATATTGTTGTCCTCTCTCCCTCTCTCTCTCTCTCTCTCTCTCTCTCTCTTTCTCTCTCTCTCTCTCTCTGTTTTCCTAAGGATCATCAGTGAAAACTTTTAGTCCATTTACTATAAAGAAATAATGTTACATTATTGATTTGGTTATTGCTATATAATTAATATTGTAGGCAAACTTACAGGTAACCTAACTAAGAATTCTAGAAAGAGTGGATACAGAAAAGGCAGAGAATGCCTCAGATTATTCTAAATTGAAATTATTGTTGTCACTCATCATGGATCCTATTCCATGTCCTATCTCAAATACCAGTTGTTCAAATAACTAGAGCAAAGCCCAGAAGAGACCTTCAACAATTAATTTATTTCATTAGAAGGGTCCTTCAGTTTATCCTTACTCTATAGTGATTTTTGTGAGTCTGAATTTTTTTTTTTATACAAATACACTCATATTCTGGTTTTAAAGAATGTCATCCAAACAGGTGTTTTACTTTGCCTGTTCAAAAAAGAAGAGGTCAAGATCAAAATTTAAAGCCAAACGTCTACATTTTCTCCCATAGACATGTAAGTCAGCTTCCTGCAAAATCCACACATCCTCCTTTTCCAGTTTTTAACAAAAAGCTAATGTTGCCACTCGACTAGAACCAGATTGTAGAACGAAGGATATACCCCTAACCTTATAAAACTGCCCTGGAATTTTAATGAGCACAGTGGTCAGAAGCCCAGCCTTGCATCTCACCCAATAGATGGTTCTCTTGCAACAGTATGCTCCCTAGCTCCAGGTTGGGAATTGGCCCAGGACCACCTTGGGATGGAAGAGGGCCACCTACTGACTCACCACCACCACATCCTGAGGCATCTTCCATCCAAGTCTTCCCTGGGCCCACCCCTGCTGAAGTCCCAGGGTCTGAAGAGATCCCAGCATTAATGCATTCCATCACAGAATTTAAATTTCCAGTCTCTGGTTTTCATATAACATTTCAAGATCAACATCTTTATTATTAGAAGCATATTTTTTTTATTTTTGAATTTTTATAACACCTTTATTTTTTTTTCTACTGGGAAATTCCAAAGAGGCTACTGAATGCCATTACCACACAGGCAGAAATCCTCACAACACCCCCTATGAAGGAGGTGTTAACTGAGAGAGTAAGAAAAAAGGTTAAATATCCCCTCCTCACAAAAGTCCAATCCCTAATCATTAATGAATAAAATACAGCTTGAGTTCAGTGGCCACTGGGAATAATTGGCATATATTTCCTCAGCTGCCTGTCAATAAAAATGGCTATAATCTAACAAATCTATGAACTGATGGCTAAAATAAGTCATCTCCCGCATCCTAGCAACTGTCAGAGCCAAGACAACTGTTAGTACACATTCTGCTCCGTCCCTGACGATTTCAGCTCACCTTCTTCGACACTTTTCTGAGTCCTCACCTACGAGGCACCAACAGTGGAGAGGTCAGCAGGCCACCTTTCTTTTGTCTATGGCCTCTCCTCTGGGCTGGGTTCTCTCTTCTTCAAAAACGTTGTTGACCAAATAATAATGTCTGATGAAGGAAAGATAATACGGTTTAAGAAATGGGCGTGGTTCAGTCACCAAAACAGATGATTCAGTATCATTCTGATGTTAACAGCCTAGCATGGTGGTGGTTGGTCTTGGAGGCGAGTCTCCTCTTACAAGTAATTTTAACGTTCACCATTAGTTCGCTCGTGTACCCCGTAAGCTATAATTACTAGTGTGTTTGACTTGATGCCAGGACTTGATGCTGGCTGCAGCGGGAGACGGTCAAGCTCACCGTGACAGGACAGAAGGTGCTGGCTTGACAGGGATGTTTGATCGCTGAGAAAAAGAGAGTGTATGCAACAGACCCTCTACCCAAGGACAGTCAGGACATCACTACATCTAAGTCTCAGACTTCCACACGTCACATTGCACATACGGGGCTGGAAGAAGGAGGCAAAGGGAAAAAAAACAAAAACAAAAAAAAAAACAAACAAAAAAACCACTGCATTGACTGTGATACAGAAGAGAAAGGGCTGTTGCTGCAGGAGAGACACAGGAAGGATTGTGGCTGAACTGAGGTTCATTAAGGTACTTTTCAGTGCTTACATCCTATGTGGTAGCCTGATAATAACCAGGACAAGTTAGACCTTATGTTGTCCTCACGCATCTAAGTCACAAACTGCCTAGCAAAGGGCTGACTAGAAGAAAATTACAGAATGACTTTAAAAAAAAAAATGAGCAGTGAGTATCAGTTAAGACTCAAAGTCACATGTGCTACCTAGACTTATAAAATGGCTTATGGCTTATCTCATTAATCCTCCTGTCTTTGTGTGTGTGTGTGTGTGTGTGTGTGTGTGTGTGTGTATGTGTGTGTGGTATAGAAGTGAAGCTGCACAGCCCAAGGGACATACTATAGCTGTGGTGTGGGAAAGCCTCTCATCAGATCTCAGCTTTGCTGCAAATGCTCTAGCTCCTGTCTGCACACAGAGACAAGGTCTTTGTCTGGGGTCCTTCATCCACACATGGCAAGTTCTGAATGTGGGGTAAAATCTTCTAGGACCCAGCTGTAGAAGCAAGATATTCTTTTATTTATTTATTATTTTTAATTTTTATTTTACATATCGATCCCAGTTCCCTTTCTCTCCCTCTTCCCCCCTCTCCCACCCTCTCATGTTCCCCAACCACCTTCCCATTCCTCCCCCCCACTCCACATGTAGGGTGATGCCCTCCAGGAGGGGTCATCTAAATCTGTCAAGTCATTTGGAGTAGGGACTAGGCCTTCTCTCCTGTCTTAAATTAAGGGAGTATCCCTCAATGGAGATGTGACCCCAAAGTCCTTTTGTGCATCAGAGATACATCCTGGTTCCACTGTCAGAGGTCCCTTAGTCTGCTCAGGCCTTCTATCTGAGACCCATATTCAGGGGGCCTGAGTCATTTCCATGCTGGATTCCCAGCTATCAGTCTGGGGGCCCATTAGCTCCTCCTTGTTCAGGTCAGCTGTCTCTATGTGTTTCTGTAGCCTGATCTTGACCTCCCTCTCTGTATCTGGATTCCAGTTCAGCTCACTGTGTAGTTGTGGGTGTCTGCTTCTGTCTGCATCAGCTACTAGATGAGGGCTCCATGATGGTGGATAAGTTAGTTGTTGATCTCATTATCAGGGAAGGGCATTTATGGTAGCCTTCCCACTGTTGCTCAAATTGTTAGTTGGGGTCAGTGTTGTAGGTCTCTGGACATTTCTCTAGGTTCAGTTCAAACCTATAATGGCTCCCTCTTTTATGGCCTCTCCCCCCCCCCCTCTTCTCTTCTCTCATCTGTTCCTCCCCTGACTCAAGCTTCCTAGTCCCACGTGCTTTCCTCTCCTCCCCTTCTCTTTCTCCTAGTTCCCTCTCCACTCACTGCCCCCCCCACTCCCAATATGCTCAGGAGATCTTGTCCCTTTCCCCCTCTGTGAGGGACCTTGTATGAATCTCTTAGATTCCTCCTTGTAGCCTTGTATTCTCTGGTGGTGTGAATTGTAGGCTGGTGATTCTTTGCTCTAGGTCTAAAATCCACATATGAGCGCGTACATACCATGTTCCTCTTTTGGGGACTGGGTTGCCTCATTCAGGATGGTTTCTTCAAGTTCCATCCATTTGCCTGCGAATTTCAAGATTCCCTTGTTGTTGTTGTTTTCCCGCAGAGTAGTATTCCATTGTGTAGATGTGCCACATCTTCTTTATCCATTCTTCAGATGAGGGGCACCTGGGTTGTTTCCAGGTTCTCAAGCAAGAAATTCTTAATAGGAAAACCACAGGAGTGCAGGATAGCCCTGCAGGCATGCTGCTCTAGCAGAAGACAGTCATTTAGAAAATTTTACTAGAGAGGCAAGCATTAGCAGGGGTGGGGGATGGGGACAGAGGTGGTAGTCTCTGCAGCACAGGGAGAGAAACATCCTCTAGAAGAAAGGAGAAGGCTAAACTAAAGGGGTGCCGGATTGACTCAGCACTGGTCAAAGTTGCATTCAATGAGAAGGAACAATGGTATGCAAAGTCAAATTCAAGCAACCCTTAAGCACCAGATAATAGAAATAAAATGATGCTTTCCTAAAACATTCCTTTTTCTTGAGCAAGAACAGACCACGGTGACAGACAGATGGTATTCCTGTGGCCCCTTGTGAGCTCCTGAACTGTTCTTCAAAGTCTCTGGATCCCCTTCTGTAGCCAGCAGCTCCCGGCACCTTCTGAAATGCATCCCATTCAACAAAGCATTTTACAACTGACTTTGGTCCTATTTTGTTTATTTTGGAAATCCTGGGGAGTGGGGGATGGCTTACTATGTAACTTCTGATCCCCCTGCCTCCACCTCCCGAGTACTAGAAATGCAGGTATGCAGCCTCACATCTGGTTTTGCTCTGCTGGGGAGCCAGCTGCGGGCCCTATGCCTGCTACACAAGTACTCTACCAACTGAGCTACAACCCAGCCCCCTGTCTTAGGTTGTGACATTCGTATTTAGGTTTCTTCACTTTAGAAATGTGGCTCCTTCCTCTCTTGTGCAGCATAATTGGGTATCAATGGTTGGCGCAGCCCAGAGGAACCCATTCATTCCCAAAGCCAACTTACCCTCCTCTGAGTCCCAGAAAGGGTAACCTAGATAATGACTAATGAAGTGGCATGAGCTAAACAACCTACACTGTTCTGTTTCCGTATGTTCTCAGAATCCAGGAGGGAAAGCCACATCCAAGAGGGCTGGCTAAGAGTGTACTAAAAACACATGGCCATCCTCAAAAAAAAAGTCGGAATATACTAGGGACCTGTCTAAAAATGGCCATGTCACCATGTCAGAATATACTAGGGACCTGTCTGCTGTGGTTTAATCTGGAAGTCCCCAAAGGCTACTATATTAAAGGCTTAGCACCCATTCAGAGGTAATGGAATCTCTATGAAGTGGGGCCTAACAGAAAGATCTTATGTCACGGGGCTGTGACCCTGAAGAGTGTAATAGGACCCAAATGTCTGCCTCTCCGGTTTGCCAGCCATGAGGAAAGAACTTTGGAACTGTCACACATCCCCACCACAGGACAGTAGGACCCACACTGGACTCAAACCTCCAAAACTACTCACCAAGTAGTTGGTTATCCCAGAAATTTTGTCGCAGCAATGGGAAGTCGACTACCATAACACTTAAAAAGGCAAATTAAAATATGGCAACCTCTTTCCCTCTCCAACACAATATGAAACAGGAAGGAGATTAACCCTTGAAGAACCTGCTTGTGAGAATGGGCTGGATGGCTCAAAGGTGCTCAACCCTCAAACCTATAGAAAGCTAGGGGGAGATAAACAATTCCACAAAGCAGCCCTTTGACACACTCAAAGCACTTGTCACAGAGGGAGGAAAGCGCAAAGCCCTTGGGAAATACCTTCTCTACCTCATGAAGAGTCTGTTGACACGTGTGTATGTGTGTATGCACATGTCATGGGAAATGCCTTCTCTACCTCATGAAGAGTCTGTTGACACGTGTGTATGTGTGTATGTACATGTCATGGGAAATGCCTTCTCTACCTCATGAAGAGTCTGTTGACATGCATGTATGTCACAATGTGTGTATGCATTGTATATGTTTCTATATATGATGGGAAATACCTTCTCTACCTCATGAAGAGTCTGTTGACACGTGTGTATGTGTGTATGCACATGTCATGGGAAATGCCTTCTCTACCTCATGAAGAGTCTGTTGACACATGTGTATGTGTGTATGCACATGTCATGGAAAATGCCTTCTCTCCCTCATGAAGAGTCTGTTGACATGCATGTATGTCACAATGTGTGTATGCATTGTATATGTTTCTATATATGATGGGAAATACCTTCTCTACCTCATGAAGAGTCTATTGACACATGTGTATGTGTGTATGCATTGTATATGTTTCTATATATGATGAGAAATCCTTCTCTACCTCATGAAGAGTCTGTTGACATGTGTGTATGCATTGTATACATTTCCATATATAATGTAAAATACCTTCTCTACTACATGAAGAGTCTATTGACATGCGTGTATGTGTGTATGCACATGTCATAGGAAATGCCTTCTGTACCACATGAAGAGTCTGTTGACACGTGTGTATGTGTGTATGCATTGTATTGTTTCTATATATGATGGGAAATGCCTTCTGTACCACATGAACAGTCTGTTGACTTGTGTGTGTGTGTGTGTGTGTGTGTGTGTGTGTGCATTGTATGTGTTTCTATATATGGTGGGAAAGAAGAGGGCTACAGAGGGACGACAGCACAAGTGGCAAGGGACACATGAGAGTAGGAGGTGGGGTGGGAATGACCAAAGCACAGGGACATGTGTGTGTGCACAAAATGCCACAACTGAAACCATTGTTTGTATGCTAACTATTTTTTTAAGTAATATGAAAAAGAAAAGGAGCTGGAAATGTGTTTCAGTGAGTAGATTATGAACAAAATCTTGGGAGGGAAGGGCAGGGGTTAAATTCTTGGCTATATACTGTGTTAAAGGCCTGCCCTGGCTAAATGTCTCAAAAGAAAAGGAAAGGGGATGGAAGGGAAAGAAAGGGAAGGGGAGGGGAGATGAGGAGTAGGGAAAGGAAAGGAAAGGCAAGGAAAGGAGAAAAGAAAAGGGAGAAGGGAGGGAGGCAGGGAGAGAGGGAAATTGTGGGGTAGACATTTTTGGAAAAAGAAGACCAAATCAATAACTCAAAAGGAACAAAATCTCCTACCACTACAAGTAAAGGAGAGTATGTTGTTTAATCTAGTATGGCAGGCCATCTCATAATGAACCAAGCAATTGTGGAGGGCACCAGAGGAAGAGTCCAAGAGGAGATGTGAGCTGTCCCGAGGTGCTCATGAGATGCACAATTGAGGGATACAGAAAGAGATGCCATGGGTATCACATCAGCTTTGATGCTAGAGAAGATGGGGTTTCTAAGATGGTTTTTATTAAAGTGTATATGTGTGCACAACCACCCCCCCCATCACAACATGCCTCTGAGTGTCAGAGAACAGACTTGAGCATTTGTCCTTGCCTTCTGCCATGTCTGAAACAGGACCTCGTCACTGATGTGAGAGTCAGACCACCCTGTTCTTGCCACAGAGGAGACCTACTACTATCATGGTAACCCAATTTAGCTGGTTCTGAGCTTGGTTCTTACCCTTGAAAAGCAAGGGCCTCACCTCTGATGTTGTAATTTAAGAAAAGATGCCAAGCCACCACACCACAGGGTTAAAGCAGAGGGATTTTTTTTTTCATTAGGGAAAGGGATTATAAAAAGGGACAGGGGGAGGGGACAGACTGCAGAGACAGGAGCAGCAGGAGAGAGGAGAGAGAGAGGAAATGGGAGGCAGGCAGGACACTTTTAAAAGGGAGCATGGTGAACATGCACAGGTGGTGCTCTCAGTGGCTGCAGCTGAGGGCATATCCTGCCAGAACCCCAAAGACAGGCCAGTACTGATGGAAAATGTCATTCTGTAAATGTGTTATGCTTGTAACACAGTACAGATGCCCAAATAATAACACCTGAGCCAAACCCCCTCCTGGAAACACATTACATTGTTTTATCATAACTGCCTGCCCTTCCATAATCTTACTTACGTATCCTAGAAAAATGAAATTGTAAATATGAACTTTAAAAGGCATTCGCTTTCCACTTCAATGCATCTCTGTTTTATGTGTTGTCTTAAGTTAGCATCATTTTTTTTCTAAGGGAAGATACCGTGCAAAATATTACAACAAACTCAGAAAAAAAAAAAAAAAAAAAAAAAAAAAAAAAGGCTGGAGAGATGGTTCAGCATTTAAGAGCACTCACTGCTCTTGCAGAGGACCTGGGTTCAATTCCCAGCACCCACCTGGCAGCTCACAACCACCTGTAGCTCCAGTTCCAGGGTATTCTGTGGTGATAGTTTATGATATAATAAAGCTTGCTTGAAGATCAGGTAAGCAAAGCCACTAGAAATGTCTCATCTCTCCCAATGCTCAGCCCAAAGGGGCAGGTGATTCACCAAACCTCACACTGCTCCCAACTGAGACTACACTGAGCTCCAGTCTCCTCCCACCTTATATCCCTCTCTCCACTCAGCCCTATCAGCCCAGTCTCCACCTTCCCAGTGCTGAGATTAAAGGTGTGGAGCTCTCCGTATCTCTTTTAGACTAATTTGCTCTCATGTAGCCCAGTGTGGCCTTGAACTCACAGGGATTGCCATCTGTCACCTGAATGCTGGGATTAGAGGTGTATGACACCACTGCCCGGCTTTGCACTCTGATCTTTATTAGATCATAAACAATGCATCACCACAGGAGTCAATGTCCACTTCTGGCCTTCATGGGAAATCCATGCACATGGTGCATATGTACATGGCTGCAGGCAAAACACATATGCACGGTAACAACCAAATAAATAAATCTTAAAATAAATAAAACCCAGTCCAAAATATGTTACCATGTATGTCATTCTTTAAATGAGAAGTAGCAAAATAAATAATTTTTATTAGAAGCTTATTAAAATGACCACATAGTATTACTTCATGACCATGATAATTCCATAGGCTCAGTATGTATCTCTACTAAACAGCTGAAGATTACCAAGGAGGTAACATCCTGGAGAGATGAAGGCTTTCAAACGGGCTAGGAGTAAAGAATGACCCAGCTCACCATTCCACCCCGAAAGTCTCAGTATAATTTATGTGATTGCAAAACAAGTTTTCCTATGAGAAACCTTTAGGGTATTCCAGAAGAAGTGAACAATTCCTCACCTGAGAGTTCATTTCCTTCTTCCTCTTGGGCTGGGGCCTGAATTGACTGGGAAAAAGGAACGGTTCAGAGTTTTCCACAGCCTTCTTGACCTGTACTCATTGGCTTGCTATGAGCCAAACCCCTGAAGCTTTCCCTGGAAAAACCAGAAAAGCCATAAATATTTTTGGCTGTTGATCCCTTAACATAAGGTGAAACATATATATATATATATATATATATATATATATATATATATATATATATATTCAAGATCATATGACAGTGATCCAAGTGGCATACACTGAAGCAAAGAGTTAGCATATATTTTAAATAAATATTCAGGGATTTAGAGATGTTTCTCCCACTAATCCGTGTCAGCAACACAGCTGAGGTCCCAGACTGCGGGCTCTGTAGTAGAGCTTGTTTCCCAGGGAGCTTAGGGACAGCCACAGAGGTGTCAGTTAAAGTGACAAGGTGTTGATGTGTCTTCAGCCACTCAGAAACCGGGCCATTAAGACCGATGTGCCTAAGAGTGCGAGGGTACTGGCCTAGCACGCAGAAGGCCCTAGGTTGGATCCACAGGCACTGCAACAAACAAGGAAAGATAGCCCATGTACTTAGTCCCACTCCTAGGGAGGTAAGACAAGAGGATCAGGGATCCAATACCATCCTTAGCTACAAAGAGCATTTAAGGTCACCTTGGGCTACAGACCTTAGCTCAAAGACTAAAAGGAAAGGAAGGGAGGGGAAGGGAGGAGAGGGGAGAGGGCCGAAGAGTAGAGAAGGAAGGAAGGAGAGAGTGGAGGAGATAGAACAGTACCACTAAGCAGGCTTGAAGTCTTAGAAGCATGGGGATGCCCCTGAGATCAGTGATTTCCAAACTTCCGTTCCTTTCTCAATCCACTGGAAAACGTAGCTGTCCCTCAGCCTCAGAGTTTTAATTCTCCAGGTCAAAGGGTATCCAGGACATGTGTGTATGTAATAAATATGATAGCACCTTCTGGTGGCTGCAGGATTACACATTAAGATATACTGTATCTGATGGGTGTGGCCATCCCAGTGACCAGCAGAAGAAAGAGAACCACGAGGTCCCATTCACACATGCTCATTCTTTATACAACCGCTGGCAACTTGAAGCAGGTCTATTTACATGATGCCCAGGAGGCTGTGTTAATAACTCATAACTCCCCAGTTCAAAATATAGAAAGGTAATTGACAGAAGATTAAGGGGAAGGCCTTATGATGGTTGCTCACATTGACTAACTTGCCTAGAAGACTATGCCAACCATGCTGTGAGGGGGGCAGTTTCTCGTCATATGATGGAATTGCTCTTCCATCTTTTAACTTTTTAATAATGCAAGAATTTTCCTGTGAGGAATACTTAACCCCTCCTTTCTGCCCACACAGTCAGCAGGCTGACCTTACCTTGAACAGCGGGAGTAGGTAATAGGAACCGGTGGTATATTCCATCTCTCTGCTCTGCTAAATGAGGTCTGGGTGACCTCATTCCGCCCTGTGGAATTCCTAACAAATGTCAGGATTTTGAGAAAGAGAAGTTGTCTATTCCCATATGGAGTGTGAGCTCAGAAGATGAATAGATAAGCTTGTGAATTAAAACCGGGGGTCAAAATGGGAAATGGGTGGTACATGCCTCTGGTCCCAGCATTTGGGAGCTCAGGGCAGGAGGATCAGAGTTTGAGGCCATTCTCATCTTCATAGGGAGCTTGAGGCTAGCCTGGGCTACATGACTCCTTGTCTCAAAAAGATAAAAACAAACAAACAAAAAAAAGTCATGATAGTATTAATGTTTGGAAGCTACACTTCCAAACATTAGTTTCCAAAAGGCTTATTGATTCGATGTGTTTTCTCTCTGCTTAAGCAACTTGACATTTGGTTTTTGTGTCACTTGTGAGTAACCATCCTAAGTTTCAACAGGGTAAATAAACAAAGGTGACGTTTTCTAACATCTGAAGCGTTTACAGACTGGAAGCTAGCCTCTCTCCCATTCACAGTCTCTCCGTGACTGTCAGGATGATTTTGTCTGTGGCGTCAAACTCAGAGCCTGGGTAATCAAGCTCCAGCGAATGGTACCACAGAGGCTTACTAACAGCCAGCTCATTTTGCTCTCAATCCCAGGGTCATCAAGCATCCATCCTCATTCCACCTTTAAACACTGTTGTTCATCTACTTATACATTTGCCTCCCTTCCCCCCTCCCCCCCACCCCCCCTGGTTTAGATGTTTTGGACATGTGCATGTGGAGACCAGAGGACGACCTCAAAGAGGTCAGTTCCCTCCTTGTATCTTGGGCCCCGGGGTACTGAGCTCATATCATCAAGCTGGAAGGCACCAATGGACCATCTTACTCACTTCTAACTTTTTCTTTTAAATGTTTACACATCGGTGAGAAGCTTTGTCACTCAGAGGAAAAAGATTTCTACAAGTTACTCTTATGACACTGTGAGACTAATCAGTAGCTGTTGATTGAGACGACGTGCTAGTCAAGTCACTGTTCATGGATCACAGTCTGCAAGAACACGCTTTCATAGAGCATTCACAAAGCAAAGCTGCTCTGCTGTGCTAAAAGTCCAGCCCAGCATCGCGCCTGCTGGTTGCTAAGCTCAGACTTCTGGCAGTGAGGCTACCTAGGATATCTCTGTGTCTCTAGTCTCTTAGAGAACGGCATCAGCTTGCTTAAGAAATGGCTTCATAGTTCGTTTCCGCTGAGGACAGGGACATAAACCAAACAAGTAGCACTGGCTGTGCAAATTGCTGTAAAAGTCTATATTGCAGAGATTAATGTCTGTCTGGGTGCAGAACAGAGGAAACTGGACGTGTTGCCAATTCGCCACACTTGCCCTGTCCTTCACGGCCTTAGCCCCTCCTCCTTCCAGTGAGCACTATTTCTTTGTGCCATATTTATTTCTAATAGTAGAAGACTCTCGGCTTTTCAGGTTTTAGCACAGAACCTTCTCAACTGTATAGGGTTAAACACGGGGGCTATGTCACTTCTCGCCGGCCGCCGTCTCACACGGCTCCTGCCAGTATTTATTACCATGGACTGACTTCTGTATCTGTCTGAGCAGCCAGCAACCCAGTCCTCTCCTGGAGCTGCCTGCCACTCTGCCAGAGCCCTACCGGTTCCAGAGAACGTCTGTAGTCTGTATTCTACTGCTGTTTTGGCTGGGAGAATAAATTCCAGCCCAAGTTCAAGTTGAAAATGAATCCCTCAGTAGGCAACATGGACTACTATCTTCCTGCGGTCTGTATTAAAGCCCTCTGGCCTCAGCAGCCCTGAGTTTTACAGCACCGCCAGTTCATAGTTAATAACATGTTCTGCACCAGGCACCATGGGAAATTCAGGGGCAGAAGGCCATGCTTCACATCAGCCTACTTAAGAAGAAAAAGAAAAAGCCTGTCCCGACAGCTGCTTACCCTAATGCTCACCACATGCTCACACCAAATTCCTCCCACTTTTATTGTTTACCTTGGCGGCACAAGGCCCCTGCTTCCACCCTTTTGGCCTTCATTTGGGTGTGCATATTCAGACAAGCTCCTACTGTTACACTGCTTGGGGTCTAACAAAGCAGCAGCCTGTACCAGTGTCCTTGTGCAAAAAGCCGATGAAGCCTTCCAAAAAAAAAAAAAAAAAAAAAAGCAAAATCGATAACAATCCCACACTTAAAACACATCTATTAAGTCTTTCTTTCTACCAGCTTTTTAGGCATACCTGAGAAGGGAGTGTTCAGTGTTCTCTTAGTTTATCAGCCAATATGTTTGTTAGAAGCCTGTTTTATGAATCCAGCCATTCTGCAAATATTTCTCTAATTCTTTTGAAATAAATAAAATCCACACTTCACTTTATGCAACAATAAAAAATGAAGAATCTATCAAAGCAAGAAATTAAAAAAAAAAAAAAACCCACACAGCTGAGAGCAGCCATAGGAGAATCCCCTTATCTACAGGCACTGGAAAATAATCTTGGACAGATAGATAATATTTATATGCTAGGCATATCCCATTACATCTTTATATCATATTAAATACACAGATTTCCAGCCAGTAGCCACTGATTTTTTTTTTTTAAAGAATGTGCCCATTGACCTTATTTGTCTCTCAGATTTGTTTATGAATGTTTTCTGCATCATACTAGGCCCCTCTCAGAAGTGAAAATATCTTAAGGGCTTGTTTGGCTGCAAGACAAATAAAACAAATAAAATGTATACAATTTATTTAAATAGAAGTAGTTTGCTTATGAAGGCTAAGAGTACTTAGAGGTCTGTGAATCGAATGCTACAGCTCAATCTCACATGGCTGAGTACCTTCAACCACACAGCTGGATGAGAGAGTGGTTAGAGAGAGCCCGATGCTCCATCTCAAAGTGACAAATTACTTATCACACTGAAGGAATCCCACAAGCCTATGACATCAGATTATTTCACTCACTTGGTACTGACTCTGGCTCTGGATTCTTCCTCCTTTCCCACGGACTCAAAGCTGTCAGTGAGTCATGAGAATTCCTTTTCTTGGTCGGAGTGAAAACCAAGTATGGCCTTGGTTGTACTTTTTTCTTCTCAAGTTCACCAAGACGTCAACCAAACACTCACTACGGAGTAAGCCACGTCTCACCCGCTCTAATTCAAGACATTAAAAAAAAAGCACTCCTCCCCCAAAACAGCTAGCATATTGCTGCCAATGTTCAAATAAAAACAAAATCTGAATGTGTTTCTGTGTTTTTTCTCCATGTATACCACTTAATACATAAAGAGAATCCCAAATAGTTGCAATATCCATAAAGCTACACTGTTACATACAGAGAGAATTTCTAATAATTTCACTCACTCGGAGAGTTGTAGAACATTAAAATACAAACAGAATTTCTGTTATAACATTACCTGAGATGCCTTAAATGCCCTCCCCTGATAATGAGATTGATAACTAATTTATATGCCATCCTAGAGCCTTCATCCAGTGGCTGATGGAAACAGAAGCAGACATCCATAGCTAATCACTGAGCCAAACTCCTGGAATCCAGTTGCAGAGAGGGAGGAGTGGTAAGCAAAGGGGTCAAGACCAGACTACAGAAATCCATAGAGACAGCTGACCTGAATAAGGGGGAGCTCATGGACCACCAGACTGATAGCTGGGAAACCAGAATAGGGCAGACCCAGACTCCCTGAACGTGGGTCTCAGTTAGAAGGCCTGGGCAGTCTAAGGGACCTCTAACAGTGGATGTTGGGAGCACATTCCCCATGGAGGGATACTCCCTTAGCCTAAGGGAGGGAGGGAAGGCTTAGGCCCTACTCCAAATGACTTCACAGATTTTGATGATCCCTCCTGGAAGACATCACGCTCCCTGTGGAGTGTATGGGGGGTGTAGGATGGGAGGGGGCATCAGATGGCATGGGAGGATATGCTGAATACAGAGTACTGAAATGAACTTACAAGTAGATGCAAAAGTGGCCTATCCATGGGATAATGATTTCTTGCAGCCTACTGGTCACATTTCACTTTCATTTTTGTGAGTAAGTGTTACCTACACCACTATCAAACTATCAATTTTCTGGAACTTAAGGGAAGTGGGAACATAGTTCAAAGATAACAAACGGCAGTGATAAGTAAGAATAGTGTGCTAAAAGGACAGTACTCATAGCCACCCCCAGACATTCCCGTGATCTTGTTGTGTTGCCTGGCAACAAGGATCCTGCAGGTATAATTAAATTTATTAATTTTAGATGTTAAAATGGAAAGATTACATGGATGTACCCAATTAGGCCAGCTCTTCAAAAGCAGAAACATTTTTGTTTGTTTGTCTGTTTTGTTTTGTTTTCTAGCTAGCAGCAAAAGAGTCTTAAGGCTTAAAAGGAGTTTGCCAGGTCATTGCTGATGTGAAGACAGAGCAGTTATTCGAATGAGAGGACCTGAGCATATCTTCTAGTCACTGGCAACTACATTAGACCCTGTCGTAAATCTACAGAAGGAGAGTTAGGTTGCTCCAGAGATTAGACCATGAAATCTAACTTGATGGATAAATGACTTTCTTGGTGGATTTATAATTATCAGAAAATGATTAAAAAAAAAGTAGCAGGTGGGCCCAGGTGGAGGAGGGAGGTCACTGGGGTTATGTATTTGGAAGCCATATTTTTTCTCAGAACCTTGGTATCTTTCTGTATGACTCTTTTCTCTCATTTCTGATCATCTATGAAGTGAGCATCGATCTGACACATGCCTTGATATTCTACCCAAGGTCATGTGGTCAAAGCAATTATGAATGAACCCTTGTGAAATAGTAAATCAAAATAAATCCATAAATCCTTCCTTTAAGTTGCTTCCATGAAGTATTTTGCCACAGTGATGAGTAACTAATGACATTCAGTTTAATGACCAAAAAGTTTAAGGATTTGGAGACATGGTGTCATATGTGACTGATAAGTTGAAAGTTAAAACACTTGCACATAATGTGCGTGCATGTGTGTGCGCACACACATAGGCACACAACACAGAGAGAGTTTTATTTGATCGACAGTATGTGGAATTCATAAATAAAACAGAAATAAAAACAGAGGCAGCCAAGTCCACATTCCTTTCTATTCTGCCCATGGTAGGCAATGTCAGAAGTACTACTGTGAAGGTAACTGTTATTCCAAAGAGTGCCCTGCATTGTAACAGCGACCTATAGAGAAGCCCCATGCCTGTGAACAGAGAGCCTGTGGTCCCCTTCTAGGAAAAATTCTGCCAGCCACAGAGGGGATGGAAAGAAGGCGTCATCACCTGGATTGCGATGCATGTCCCACACTGGCTGGCCTTTGGGAGGGAGCTGAGGATAAAGAGGAACGGCCCATGTTTGTACTGGCAGGTGCCCTGCCCTGTAGTCAGTACTGACAAGTCCCAGCTGTTAGAAAATGGCCACCTTCAGCCAGGGAAGTGTATGTTACGCATTGATCACACCGAAGAACCAGAAAAGGTCTATAAATGTACAAATACATATCTATAGATGTTTAAAAATGACTATTTTGTCTTCAGTTGACTCCTAAAGCTAAAGTACAACACATGTTTTTGAAAAGGGTGAGGTGGGTATTTTTTTAATCTTTGAATATGTCATTGTGATGTGGTGTATTAAGCCGCTGGGTTGTCTAAAGAGGCACACCTGATTTTTTTTTTTTCTCTTTTAGACAAATAGAAGCAAATAAATATAAAACATCTCATTAACTGGTCTCTGAATCTCTATCTCTCTCTGCCTCTGCCTCTCACTGTGTCTCTGCCTCTCTCTATATCTGTGTCTCTCTCTGTTAGGCTTTGAAAGTGAAATGTCCCTCATAGGATCATGTCTTTGAATACTCGCTCCCTAGATGGTGTAAGCATTCAAGGAGGTTGGAGAACCTTTAGGAGATGGAGCCTATCTCAAGGACAGGGGAAGCTGGGCAGATAGCCTTAAGATTTGCATCGCCCTCCCTGTGGAGTGGGGGGTGTAATGGGATGGGAGGGGGGACCAGGGAGCATGGGAAGGGAAGGGAGAGGGAACTTGGATGGACATGTAAAATAAGAAAAAATAATAATATATAAAAAAAACTACAAGTTTTGACTCCTGTTTTGGCCTTTTCTCTGCTTTCTTATACACGCAGATGGGAGCAAGGCTTGCCCCCAGCTGTAAACTGTGCTTGCCACCTCCCTTCACACCAGCATGGACTGCACTGCTCCTAAACTGTGACCCCACGGCTCTTTCCACTTTTAAGTTGCTTCAGCAATTACCACAGAGATGAGACCTTCCAATCCCTTCCTTGCAAGGGTCCCGTAGTAACATCTTCCACCACATAAAGCACTCTGCATGAGGAAGATGTGCTCAGGGAGACATGAGCAATGCCCAGCAGAGGCAGCATCTGAAAGGAACCGAGGGAATCGCTCTGCTTCCCAGTGTGTGCACTGCACTTGATGAAGGGAATGACCACTGCTGTTCCTTATGTTTTAGCAACTGTGATCAAGATGGGCTACATGCATGAACCATTTGTACACACGTGTAAGGTTGAGAGGCATGCAAGAAATTTTTGGTAAGAAAAATTCTGGATTGAATTGGTCTGTGGCACAATGATTTTGTACGATAATAGTGTTAGTATAAACGGGATTTTGATGAGGGGGGTTTTTAATAAACACAGTAAGGGATTATGATAGAGGTTAGTTTAGTGGGAAAATTAACATAGGTAAAGGTAGGATAAAATGCTGCCTCTGCCTCTGATAAAGCAGAGGCTTCGGAGGATAAAAATAAAACCAGGAAGTGTCGCATAGCTAGAACACATGACTTTCTATTGAGGAGCTGTATAGACTATGACTTAGGTTAATGATTAAGAAAAACAATTGACTCCCAGTAACCCAGCTAGCTTAAAATCTTTTAATACACTAAATTAAATTCTAATAACACACTGATATTGGGACATGTGTTCACAGGTTTCTGAGTGCATCATAGCTGAAACAAAGCCTTAGAATTGACCTCAGGTTAGACTAAGATATTTTGATAGTAGCTTTGAGGTTGGGAACCAACCAAATTATTGATAGCAGATGTACTTTCCTTTCAAGGATTGGTTGGTGATCAAAGATGATCATTCCTTATACCCATTTCTTCCTTCAATCTCCTAATTATAAAAAAAAAAAAATACTGATGAGTGGGAATGCACCCTAAAGATATAAAGTAGAGCTGGTTGATTGCTCTTCATGTATGAAAGTTTAGTTGTGTGATTCCTTATGATATTACCTTTCAAAATAAGTAATAAAGTGAGTGATTGGCCCTGTCTTTGTAACTGCAAAAATGTAGCCTGTTAGTAAACGAACTGGCCGAGAAGAATAGCTTGCTTGCCTGTACCCTGTTAATCTATAACAAGTTGCTTAGGCATGAATGTATGTGAGTTCTTGGGACAATTTGTTTTCCACCTGTAATGTATAAAATGTTAAATCATGTGAGGGATATGGATAATACGCTAATTTTTTTACTTGCACTCATTGTAATCATTCACTTTAAAAATAGCATGTAACCAGGCTGAAAGAATTGCCTGAAAGAATTTGTTGGGGAACATAAGCAGTAGAGGAAGAATAAGGAGAAAGAATAGGGAAAAATAAAGACAGAAGGAAAACATCAAGAATGAGAGGATAAGAAAGAATAAATACGAGTTAGAAGGAAAACATCAAGAGAGACAGAAGGGATATTTTTGGATAGAGATGAGAAAAGAGAATACAGAACATAGAATGAAAAATGTGAAAGAAGGAAACCATTGAGAGAGTGTTGGGGTGTCTTTTCTCTTGCCCCCTTAGATGGCAAAGTGATAATAGACTAACTCTGCACTGCTGGACGCCAAAAGAAGGTACGTCTCATGTCAAAGTACATCCTCAGCATGAACAAGGTCTTTTTCTCTCTCTTTTTATTTAAATTAAAGCAATCTTATTTTACATACTGATCCCAGTCCCCTCTTCCTCCCATCCTCCCATCCTCCCACCAATTCCCCATCCCACCTGTCCCTCCCATGAGACATCATCAAGTTCTGTCACAGCATTTGGCCAGGGCCTAGGCCCTCCCCCATGTAAGACAGTATCCCTCCATATGGAATGGGTTCCCAAAGTTTATGCACTAGGGATAAATACTGGTTCCACTGCCAGAGGTACCATAGACTGCCCTAATCTCCCAACTGACACCAAAGTCTTTTAAAATAAAAAGGCAGGGAGAAGCCCCCTAATAGGTTATCTAATCCCAACCTGTCAGCACTAAGCATACATATGAGCAGTACTATATAGACCTGTGTGTGTGTGTGTGTGTGTAACAATAATAATTTAAAAAGATATCACACTTTTAAGAGGGTCTGAGGGGATACAAAAGGAGTTTGGAGGGGAGAGAAGGTAAGAGAGAAATAATAAAAGCACTCAGTATTCATGTATAAAATTTGGAAATTTCCTTTGCAGTATCATGGACTGAATCTACATCTCTATCTCTGTGAATGTGAAACTAGCCCTGCATGACTGAGCTACTTTTCAACCCTAGAAATTCCTAGTTTCCATCACATACAGTGGCCATATGGAGACAACCAAGAGAGGTATCATACCTGATCCTAGTAAAAGCAGAAAACATTTAAAGTCAGTTATGTAACCAAGGCCAAAATTATGTCTATCTTTTTTAAAGTGCTAGTCACTTGTTTTTATACTGAACTATGGTTTTCCAATTTAACGTTATAAATGTACTTGAACTTAAGACGAGGCCTAGGGCTGCAGGATAACCCAAACACATCACAGTTGTGAAGGTTAAAAGTGTGTTTTATGCTGGGTGAAAAATCAGGGTGTTTCTTTGCTCTTTCCGCTTCTAGAACTCTCCATACTTTTGACTCACACCCTCCCAGTTCCCCCCAGCAGTGGTGGCTCTCCTGCTTCAGCCTCCAACCTAACTGCTTCCTATAGGCCCCTGTGATGACACTAACCCCAACTCTCTCATTCCCATGTGCTTAATTTAATGAGCACTTGCACAATTCCCTGAGTCTCATTGGGTGAAGCATTTAAAGACCTGAGAACTAGGAAAGACCTGAGAACTAGGACCCGAACACTCGTTTTTTGAGGGGTGACATCATCAAGCAGATGCCATATGAAGGGATCAGATTCCCTGGCACTGGACTTACGGGTGGGTTGTGAGCTAACTGGTGTGAGTGACAGGAGCTGAACAGGGGATGTCAGGAAGGATTCTTACCCTGTTCCCTCTCCAGCCCCTTCCATTCATCTGCTGATGGGCACCCAGGCTGGTTTTATACCTTGGATATTATGGGTATTGTAGTAATAACCGTGGATATGCAGGTGCTTCTGTGGTCTGTTGACTTAGGTTCCTTTGGGTATTTATCCAGGAGTGGGATAGCTGGATGATGTGGGTGTTCTATCGATAGTGTTCTGAGGAAGCTTCATGCTGATTTTCACTGTTTACAGCTCTGCCGTCATTGTGTAGACGAGTGTTCCTTTTCTCCGACATCCTGGACAGCACTTGTTTCTGTTCCTGTAAATTTCGTTAAGTAATTTTTTTGAGAATTCTGTATGTTTATACTGTGAGTTTTGTTCAAGTCCATGGTGATGGTTTGAATAAAAACGACTCCCGTAGGTCCATAGGAAATGGCACTATGAGGAGGTGTGGCCTTGTTGGAGTAGGTGTGGCCTTGCTGGAGGAAGTGCGTCACTGGGGGCCAACTTTGAGGTCTCAGATGCTCAAGCCAGTCCCAGTGTGGCGTTCTCTTCCTGCTGCCTACAGGTCCAGGTGTAGACCTCTCAATTCCTGCATCACCTTCTCTGCCTGCACACTGCCATGCTTCCTGCCATGACGATAACGGACTAAACTTCTAAAACTGTAAGCCAGCCCGTTAAATGTTTCCCTCTGTAAGACTTGTTGAGGTCACGGTGTCTCTTCACAGCAATGGAGACCCTGAGATGACCGTCCTCATTTCCTCTGCTCCTAATTCCTCTCCCATTTCCCTAGCCACCGTTCCCTTCCCACTTCACACTTTGGTGTGTTTCTAACCCACCGAATCCATTCAGCACTGGCAGGAATCTCGTGGGTATGTAGGGCCATCTGCTAGAGCACAGATCACCTCTTCAAGGCACACATCCTTGGAAAAAAAACTGACTCTCCCTCTCCTGGAAGCCACTAATTACCAGTAGCTCCTCGGCAAGACGTGGAACTCAGTGCCCATCTCTGTGACCCATGCTGAGGTTTTATCTGGCTTGGTCATGCACAGGTCTCATGCATCCTGACACAGTTACTATGAGTTCTTGTGTGCAACGGCCCTGTTACATCCTAAAAACACAGCTTCACTACCTTCAGCCCCTCTAGCTCTTCCGATCTTCCCTCATTCCTCTTTCTGGGTGAATCCTGATCCACAGGAGGAGTGGATACAGCCATTCTGACGGGGTTAAGATGGTATCATGTAGTGTTGAGTTGCCCGTGCACATAAAGTAATTAAATCTCCTTTGGAAAAAAAATAATTCTCTATGGATGTTTGCCCACACTTGTTGAAGACACTCTGTCTTCCAGGTAAAGCAATGTATGTTTTATGAACATATGCATATTAATCCTAAAGCCTATAGTGTTAACTTTATCTTCCTATTCCTGTAAAGAAACCAAAACAAAGTATAGTAGCTAGGCCTTGTGCCTCAGACGTGGGATCCCGGCACTTGGAAAGCTGAGACAGAAAGATCAGGAGTTCAGGGCTAACCACATCTATAGAGTAAGTTTGAGGTTAAACTGAGTTTCATGAGACTATTTTCAAAAAAAGGAAATGGAAGGAAGGAAGGAAGGAAGGAAGAAAGGAAGTAAGGAAGAAAGGAAGGAAGGAAGGAAGGAAGGAAGGAAGGAAGAAAGGAAGGAAGGAAGGAAGGAAGGGAAAGTAAAAAAGAAATGAGCACAGGCTAGTTGTATAACTCAGTGGTTAGTTAAAGACATCTGCTGCTGCCATGCCTGGTTGACCTACAGGACATACAAGATATAGGACAGACTCCTAAAAGTTGTCTACATGTATGCTGTGGTACTGACATACCTACACAGCACACAGCACACACACACACACTAAAAAAAATAAATTTATATACAGAGGTTGTGAATGTGTATGTGAGTGTGTTTGTGTTTGTGCATGCATGTAGCAATCAAGTTCAGGGTCTTACACAAGCTGAGCAAGTGCTCCATAGCTAAGTGGGATCCTAACCCTATGAAAAAGATTTTTATTTTTGCCCCATCCTCCAAAGAATGAACCTCTTCCCATTGACTCCCCAGCGATCTCTCCAAAACAGCATGGGCGTACGAAGCGCTCCAGGTGTCCGCCCCACTGCAGGAACCAGCCTGCTGTCATGGACAGAGTATCCACTTCACCTGTCTGCATGTGAGGCACTGTGTGTCTTGCGGTCTACACTGCTGGACAGCAGCATTCCAGCGCTTCCTTCAAATATGTTCACGAATGTCTAGGTTCCATGCTGACCGCTCTTTGCAGTTTAAAATATTTCCTCTTCCCTCAAGTTAAATCTGTGGATTAAGTCAACAGTTTGCCATGGGAAGCCTTTTTAATGGAAAAGGAGCTGCCGGGCTCCCAAGGCACTGAGCTTGAAAATAACCAACTTGACAGGCAAAGGCCTTGAAATGCCATTAATGCAGCCAACAAAACCATTTTTGCATAAGCTAGTCTTAAGGAATGCAAAGAAAAATTAGACATGACTAGTCATACATATTTAAGGACTAAGGAACTGCAGAATGTATGCAATTGAAATATTATTTTTAATTTTGAAGTAGAAAAATATCCATATTTACAGTCAAAGATTTAGGTTTGAATGTTGGTACATATCTTTCGCCCTCCAGGCCCTAAATGGTTCCCAGCAGTGTTTGTGTATTTGTGTGTAAAGAAAAAAAATTTGAAAGTCATTAAAAGCCATTATTTGCATAAACAATAATTTTCATGTTGTATGCCATGATTTTAAAAATTCTCTATAGGATGAACTCTGTTAATGTTTGTTAATGAAAGCAACTTTAAAGCTATTAAAGTGATTGGTTGTTTTCCATTGAAAGGATTTGTTTTTATTTTTAATTACATGTTAAGTGTATCTATGTGTGAGTTTGTGCACATGAATTCAATACCTTTGGTGACCAGAAGATGGCGTCAGATCCTGGATCCTCTGGAGCTGTAGGCAGAGGTGTTTGTGAACTGCCTGGCTCAGGTGCTGGGAACCCAACCTCTGGCCTCTACAAGGGCAGTCTGAGGTCACCAGTGCTGAATCTCCTCTTCCGTCCCAGTGACGTTTTCTAAAAGCATTTATGAAATAACAGACAGACATTTGCCATTGCTCTCGTTTTTATGAGAGTAATAGTTATGTCATGTCAAAGGTTATTTGTGCTTAACAATTAGTGAGTGTCAAATATGATGAGACTGGTTTTGACACTACATATTTAGAACGTTCTACTTCATTTCTTAGCTAACTTGAGGAGAAACGAACATTGTTTGACAAGGGGTCCTTGACTAACTTAACCAAAGTAGGACACATGGCATTTTACTCTTCTAAAAAAAAAAATGATTTTCATTTTTAACAGCTGTCACTAATGGAAACATTATATTTTAGTGCTTATTTTGTACATGTTCTGTCTCTCCAGCAGAGTACAGGCCCCAGAGCAGAATGTTTGTTTATCCTACTCTTGTGTCCCTGTGTTTAGATTAGTGTCTAAAGCCAAGGAAGCCCTTGGTAAATACTGCTGGGTTGAGGGATTTGTAACTGTTAGGTATTGTGTTAGTTTACCATGTATTTTTCTGACTTTATTTTTCAGGTTAGGTCTTGGAATGAGCTAATAATAGTCCAATGGGCTTTTATATAGAGCAGACCGTTTTCTTAGATCTAAACGGGAATGAGTTAATTTGTCTCCAATAGAAACCGTATGAAATATTCTCTTACAGATAAGGAAATGGTTACACGAAGGGAAAAACACGCCTCAGGTTATTTATCCAGAGAGCGGATGGACCTGGATTTTTAACTCAGCAAGTGAGGCTCAAGTTGCCATGACGTCAGCCATTGCATTGCGGGCCATTTCGTGTGTTTATCTTGCATTTGAGAGCTAAGGTTGAGAGTCTAGGGTGGAAACTGTGCCTTTTCCTTTTCCTCCTGTGTGTTTATATTCACTCACTGTTAGTTTATCACCGGCTTCATCATCAGGAATGGCTACGGTAGAGATGAATATATAAAAATGCAGACATGCATGTATGTCAAAGTAACCATAATTGGGGCTATTGGGTAAGAAATGACCAATGGCAGGAAGGCACCAAATGTTACCTCTATTAAAAGTTGTTATCCTAAAGCTGAGAAAGTGAGGTCTGACAGGTGTAGAAGAGTCTTCGATCCTTGGCAACAGTGGCTGTCCATGCAGTTTAAATCTCTCAAGCGGCATGCTTTCTAATGAACAGCTGCTTTTGATAATGAGGTATTGATCTTCAATGCTATTATTTATAGCATTCTAATAATAGAGAAGCTATAAGAGGGAAGAGAGTAAAGGGATCTTCATTTCCCTAATTTTTAAAAAAAAAAAACTTTTTAAAAACGTACGTGTGTGTGTGTGTGTGTGTGTGTATGCACACATGAATGTTTGTGCACATGCTTGCTTGTGAAGGTCAGAGAATAACATGCAGAAGTCAGCTTTTCCTTCTACCATGTATGCTCTTGAGATTGAATTCAGGTCACCAGGCTTGGCGACAATCACCTTTACTCATTGAGCCATCTTGCCAACCCCAGAAAGCGTGAATACTTGAAGGCAGAAACAACGGCAGGATGGAAAGACACTTTAGAAAGAGAGATCTCTGAGACAGGGAAAATAGAAAATAATTAAGTAAAAGGCAAAATGATCCAAACATCTGGAACAACGCAAACAATCACACAGGAGTCCTGCGGTGGAGGCAGCCTCAGAATCACCCACGCAATGCGAACTGGAGCAGGGGAATTCAGCATCACAGCTCACAGGACACTTGAGGGAACTGCATCCCTCACTCTCTCCCCCTGTGTGACCGGGGTGACTGCCATTCACTGCTTCTGGCTTTGAATAGCCCTTCTATTTCCTTCTCTGCGCAGTGTGATGACAGCTCACAAAGCTGTAAACTGTGATACATGCTAAAGAGGGGCAAGGCACCCCTGGGCTCCCTGAGATGCAAAACGGAAAAGGAAAGGAAAATACACACAGAGATCTAAGCAGAAAAAAAAAAAATTCTTTTGAGCGTGGGTCCTGGCTGGCCTGGAACTCACAGAGATTCATCTGCTCTGCTTCAGAACTGCTATGATTAAAGGTGTGCACCACCACACCCAGATTAAAACAATTTTATTTATTTACTTACTTACTTAGTATGTACACCTGAGTGTATGTGTGTGTGCCTTACAGGTGCAGGTGCCCATGGAGGCCACTAGAGATACAGATGGTTGTAAGACGCCAAATCTGAGTGCTGAGAATCAAATTCAGGTCCCCAGTAAGAGCAGCAAGTGTCCTTAACCACTGGGCCATCAACCCTTCTGCTACATCAGGAAATACCTCCAGCGTCCCATAAGCACCTTGGTCTATAGACTGTAAGAGTCAAAGCCAGCTTTTCCGTAGCTATAGAAGAGTATCTTGATTTTTCCACATAAGTGTGCTTTCTATCTAATTTCTCACAGGACAGAAAAAGGGTAAGGGACAGAAATTCAGAGAGGTGGGGCAGCAGGGTAGGGGGCGTGGTAACAATAAGGGAACTGAGTTAGTGTCCAGACTCATCAGCACGCTGTTTGTTAGACTGCAATAGCTTCGAATTGACATGCAAATCGGTAACTCTGGCAAATTTTGAAAAATCAGAAAGCTCTACAAAGGGTCTGAAGGTCCTTTCCAGCAACAGGTGTTGAGGCTGCATCCAGTCAAACCAATCATTGGCGTGGGATCCATCAGAGTTACTACCACAGGCAGCTTGATGGGCCCCACCCGGGGCTTTGAGTGTCATGTCTGGGGTAGAGCCAGCAAGTGCCCCTGAGATGCTGTCACCCTGGTCCCATAGAACAACTGATGCATCGGTCCCCACATGCTTTAACCTTTATGATGTAACAGTCTGTACCAGGCCTTTTCTTTCTGGCCACCAGCAAGCTCCCAAATCATGACACGGAGACGTAACCAGCTTTGCCTGCTGGACTTTGCTTATGCTTGTTTCTGACTAGCTCCTTTGGCTTAAATTAACCTGTTCCTCTTTATCTGCCTTTTGCCTCAGGGCTTTTTACTTTCTTCCCTTTCACTGTTTCTTGTGTCTGCTTCTGGCCCTGGGCATCTTCCTCGTTCTCTCCTTCTCCTCTTCCTCTCATTCCTCCTGAGGCTGGATTTCTCCTCCTCTTTATTTTCCCTGCCTGCCAGCTCCACCTGCCTTTCCTCTGCCTAGCTATTGGCCATTTAGCGCTTTATTGGACCAATCAGGTGCCTTAGGCAGGCAAGCTGATATAAATGCAACATGTAGTTAAATAATTAAGTAAATGCAGCATAAACAAAAGTGACACACCTCTGCACAGTTAAAAATATTCCACAGCATAAACAAGTGTAGCACATCTTTGCCTAGTGAAAATAATGTTACATAACAGTGGTCAGTTTGAGGTTTCAGCTTTAAAAATAACTCGTAATCGTTTTCAAATCAGCCGACAGCATCTATCTTTGAAAAAGCCCATCTCTAATGAGTAAGGAAAAACACAAATAAAAAAAGTCCACCGCCTATTTGGTCACATTTGAATATAGCGTATAAAAGTAGCTATTGTTTTTCAGAAGCATTCTTATTTATTTTTTAATTAAAAGTTACTAAGAATAAAAACCCTCTGCTGAATTTCTTACATATATCCTTGCTAAGGTCTGAATATATCTGCTTATTCTAAAGATTAAAATATAGAAGAAACACTAAGGCCCAAGTCCATAGCACTAAGAGGAATGTGGGAACCTTTGAGAATTGCCTGAACTATAAAGGGATTTGTCCTGTTACAAAAGAAGATGATGGGCTGATGGTGTGGATGGGTGACACAGCCCTTGGCAATTGTGGGGACTTGGGTTTGATCTGCAGCATTGCAAAATAAGAAAAGGAGGGAGGGGGAGGCAGAGAAAGAAAGAGAGAGAGAGAGACCCAAGGGCTTCTGCCTCATTCCTTGGTTATTTTCTTTCTGTGTTTTTTTGTTTTTCTTTTTGAGACAAGGACTTACATTGCTCAGTCTGGACAAGTACACTATTTTGCTGAGGCTGGCTTTGAACGTTCTATGCCCCTGCCTGAAGGCAGGAAAAAATGAGTTCACTAGACTCAAGATAAATGATAAATGGGTGTTTATTGGGGAACAACTTGCAAATATAATAATAATAATAATAAATAATAATAATAATAATAATAATAATAATAATAATAAAACACTGCAGCCTTCCTGCTCCAGAAGGTGCAGTCTCTGCCCTTCTGATCCGATCTGTGACCCAAAAGAGAGCAGGAGAGAAAGAGACAAGGAGAGGAAGAGGGAGAGGGAGGGGGAGGGGGAGGGGGAGAGAGAGTGCACCTCATGCTTCTCTCCCTCCTGGTTCACCTGAAGCCTGCACCTGAAGCCACCTCCCAAGTGCAGGAATTACAGGTGACCATCACCACATCTGCTGAAATAGGATGGATTCTTACTTAAATTCTAAGGATTGAACCCTGGGCCTTGAGCACTGCACACACTAGGAAGGCACAGCATCTGAGCTATGTTCAGTCCTATCCCGTTCACTCCATCCTTCAAGGATGGTCCTTGGCATGCACCATCCAGGAGCAGGCCCTCATCAGATACTTGGTCTGCATTCCTTCCTCTCATTGGACTTTAAGATTAAAGAAGAAAAGTAGTCAGTGGCTCTTCTAACCTCTAGAGCTGAAAGGAAAATGGGTGTTTATAAGACATTCCCCTCACACTATGTATAGTATTTTTGTTAGCAATCCAAACAAACCAAGACAGCTAGTCTTTGTTCGCAGGAGACTGTCCATACCATTCTCTGATTATAGGCATGCCTGGATTTCACAACCCTGCTCCCCTTCTTACTGGTACTGTGCCTGGACTGACAAGCTAAATTCCTGTATACCCGTTTCTGTATTCATGAAAATAAAGACAGAACAATGATGGCAGGAACTACTGAATTTCTCCTTATTTTCCTCTATCTAGCAGAAAGAGAGTTAAAGGGGTAAATGGATGAACCAGGTTTGAAATACTTGGACCCACAATGAATAAATAAGTTTGCTCCAGTATTGAGGGCTCTCTTCATCATTTTCAAGGAAACTACCCATGCTAGTAGGGATATTATTGAGCCATTCTTCCCTTTAAAGATCCCCAAATCTCAGTGTGAATGTGAATCTGGGTAGTGATGCCACATTTGACTCCAAGAGGAGACTTTGAAAAACACAAGTGATAACACTAAGGGTCAAAGCAGTGATTTTTCTCATATGCCTGAGTTTCTGTTTGGAAAGACAAATTCTAAGCTTCATGGACAAGATGTTTGAGTTTCTTACTCTAGCCATTAAAAGATCTGGAAGATAACGCCATTCCAGGGCTATCATCACCATCTACTCCTTCTCCCTCTGATGGGGGATGTCCTTCTTTATATGTTTTTCGCTTATTGGTTGACGAAGAAAACACTGATTGGTCAATGGCAAGGCAGGAAGCTATGAGACCAGGAGAAGGGTGGGAAGAGGAAGGCAGGGAGAGGCCACCAGGGAGAGATGCCATGTGGCCCAAGGAGTAACATGCTGGATTACAGGTAAGCCACAGCCTCGTGGCAATACATAGGTTAATAGAAATGGGTTAATAATTACGACTGAACTAGCCAATAAGAAGCCCAAGCCATCGGCCAACAGTTTAATAATTAATATGTCTCTGTGTTGTTAGTAGTAGGTTTTCCCCTGCTGGCCTGGGCCCACTACTGTGTCAGCCCCAAATAACACACAGAGACTCTGTATTTGATATAATTCTGTTGGCCAGTTACTAGTTTCTTATCTGCTAGCTCTGTCTTAATTATTAACCCATTTCTATTAACCTAAGTACTTCCATGTGGTCTCATCTTACCAGAGACTGTGTTCTTATTTGGGGTCGAAGTGTGATGGGATCTGGCAGGACAGAAACTCCAGCAACATCCCTCCTTCTTCCTCCTCCTCCTCACCCTCCTTCTTGGACTTGAGTGGTACTTGAACAGAACACTGCTAAGTGTTAGAATTAGCCTGTGAGTGATTAACTCAACTCATAGAGAAACTGAGGAGTCTAAGTGCTTTCTGTTTACCCATTGCTAAACACTGATTGCAGTTGAGAAGTGTATTTATTAAGAACATTCAGACAAACAAACAGCATAGATGGATACTAGTCAGGCAACAGAAGACTTGAATTGTCATCTTGGCTGTCCCGTGATGGTGCTACTCTCTTGAGATGGGGTGATGATAAATTGAGCCCTCAAAGGTCCTGGCCAAATGTGTAGGACTCATCACAAATACCAGAAAGTTTGTGTTTCTGATAAAGATCATTTTGTATAATGTCAATTGCAAATCTATACGGAATAACTTAAAATTTCCTCTAAAAACATCAGTTTTATACTCAACAATGTGAGAATTTTTTTAAGGTGGGTGATCTGCAGGATGTTTGTTTTTGAGACAGGGTCTCACTGTGTAATCCCAGACTTGCTATGAATCCCAGGTTAGTTTTGAACTTGTGAACCTCCTTTATGGTATACCTCACCATGCCTGACTTGTAAAGGATTTTGAAACACCCCAGTCAAGTGGTAAAAGCAATTTTATATCAAGAAGATTGCAACATGTGATATTAATCATAAGTAGACACGCCATCTCTCTTGAATAAATAATTCATTTTCTTGCTTGTGTTCTAACAAAGAGAGACCGTAAAAGGAAAGCAAGCAATGACCAAATTTATCAAATAATGGAACTTGTGCCACATTGTGTGTGTAAGGAAACATCCAGCAGAGCTATTTCTCCTTGGTCAGAACTTTCCATCAGCTGTCTCTGATCTGCAGGCACAGACCCAATGTGACACTAAAGTGCAACCAGTTGGCTTCCTACAGCTGACATGTCACTGACATTCAGAGGGCCTTGAAATACACTTAGTGGGCTGCAACCAGAATTTGGAAATCAAATTAAATAAACTGTAAGGTAAAATAAAATGAAATAAAATTTGTGACTTAAGATTTTCAGTGTTGAAAGTCCAAATTCTGGCACCTCTGACAAATGAGGCTTGATCAGTGTCCCATTACAGAGCTGAACAAACACAGAGAGATTTACTCAAGGAAGCCACATTGGGAAGAGGCACAAATAAAGGTTCTCAGTGACCCCAAGTCTATCTTGAGGTAGTGACATGAGCTTTGGGTTGGGTAAGGTGGGCAAGAGGCATGCTCAATTAAGGAGTCCTGGCCTAGCTGTGGTTAGTTCCCTTGACCAGACGGTCAGCTTTGTTCCTGCAAGGTGGTCCACATCCTTAGTACGTGGAGGGCAAGGTGGTTCTTGGGAGATCAGTTCTGCTCATGGATGTAGTCCACTCTTACAGATGATTGCCCTCATGGGAATGGGGGTATTTCCAGGGGTTTGCTATTCTTGAAATACAAAGCTAATGTAGATTAAGGCAGTGACTTCTCTCTGCACCTTGAGCCAAGAAAAAGGCAGACATGAACTAGATACACATACAGACAATTCCAAAGTCAAGGGGACAGACAGATGTCGTACAGAGACAAACATTCAGGAAAAGCACTTATACACATAAAATAATAAAGTTAAAAAAGCAATGCATCATATGTATGACTTATCATTCTTTGTAGTCAGTGAAATTCCAGGAGCTTTTGGTAACCCAAAGCTGCATTTGCCTAAAGGAGTTACTGATTAGCTGGGAAACACTGATGAAGGAAGACAAAAGGTAGCATTTCTATTTGATCACCTATGTAATTTCTGCTGAAGCTGTGATCTGTGTAGGAGCATATATGTAATCCATTTCCCATGTTCAAGTCTACACAGACCACCACACGAAGGTGGAAAATTTAATAGGGAGTGCTCATGTGGGTATATATTGAATAATACAACTTCAAACCGCTGAGCCACATAGAAAATAAATGTGAAAATAATGTCCATGGAGAGTCTTTCCCTGAAAGCACAAGCTATTCATCTCAATGCAAGACTTAGCCTAAGCCAAGGATGGTGAGAACTGGCCAGTTGTTACAGATGATGACCTCTATAATACACTTTATTATGCTGAATGCTTATTGTAGGTTTTCGTAGTATTTTTATGATCTGTTACCTTTTTCCCTGACCTTATTTTTTATTTTATAGTTATATTTATTTTTTATTTTGTGTGTATGGGTGTGTGCCTGGATGTATGTGTGTGCGCAACACATGTCTAGAATGCTTATGGAGGCCAGCAGAGGGCACTGGATCCCTGAAACTAGAGGTAGGTTGTTCTGAGCCATCTGATGTTGGTGCTCGGAACCAAACCCTAGTTATCTGTAGATAAGTAGAAAGTAGCAGTAACCACTGAGCCATGTCTCTAGCCCATCTCCCCACTATTTTAAATAGTCAGCGTTATCTTATTTTTATATTTTTCATGCTTTATATTTCATCTCTCACGTCATTTCCAGCAAAGAGACATGGCCCACGCAAAGAGTTTTACAGAATTCTAATTCATTGTTTTTGAAATGGATTCCATGAAAATCCATTGTGTCATCATTGGCTTTGTGTATAGCCATTGTGCATATTTGTAAAACCATGAAAATGTCTACAACAAATGAAAGCACTTGGGGGGGGGGTCTCAGCACCTTGATTGAATACATCAAAGGACTTGGGTTGTTGCTCACATAGTATTATAGATGACTGAAATCATCACTGATAGGGCTTGCTGGTCAACCTAGCATTCTGATTTGCCACAGACTCCAACCATCATTGTGTGCACTAGGACCTGAGTCCTGGTTACGAAGTCTTTGTATAGCAGGCTGGCTGGTAGGGCATCTTCTCCTCATCTGAACACCGCTGGCAGTTGGCAGCTTCCCAAGCCACCCAGTAACAGGGTCAAAGCAGGACAGCCAATGTGGGAGAAATTGCCATTAGACTCTGAACCGCATCACTAAAAGAGCGTCATTCTTCCAGTATTTTTTTCTGGGTCTTGGTAATTTAGCTAGCTGGGTTTCTAGTGAAAAAGCCCATAGATAGTATTTTAAAAATACACTTTAATAACTGCTCTCTTTTAAAAGGTACATTTATATATTCATATATATTTGGATATTTCAATAATTCCTACTTTTTATACTTTTGCTTTGTCCTTTTGAGACATGGTCTTGTTATGTGACCCAGGCTGGCCTGGAACTTGCCATGTTGAGCAGTGTGACCCTCAAACTCATGGTGTTCCTCCAGTCTCTGCCTCTTGAGTGCTTGGGGTTAGAACATTACCACACCTGGGGTCTAATGTACACTTTCTATTCAGTTCTTCAGCCTTATTTTCATTTGGGCCATCACTATTGACTTAAGTCAGTGTCTGCCCAACTAGAAAATTGTTGACATCGGTGGGGGTCATGATGGCTTATCAGGTAGAGGCACTGCCATTAATTCTGAGGACCCGGGGTCTATCCCCAGACCCACATGGTACAAGGAGAAAACCAACTCTCAGAAGTTGCCCTCTGACTCCCACATGAGTACATGCAGCTTCGTGTGTACCTGCACACTCACCCGTCCCTCCACACACATCATACACACACAAACGAATGAGCACTTTAAAATTCACCTAGGTCAGACAAAGGACGGATTGGCGTTAAATGACGTGCAAAGAGGGCAACGCTTAGAGTGTGTGCAGAGTCTTCTTTCTTGTTTCTCTTGCCTTCCCAACCTCTCTTCTTCACCTGCTCTCTTTGTCATAGGGTTGATGGAAAAAAACAAAACAAAACAAAACAAAAAAATCATGATGGGCAAGGCATGAATCTGAGGTCATATCTAGATTATAGCTGTGCAAAAACAAAAGAAGAAGAAAAAGAAAAAGAAGGAAAAGAAGGAAGGAAGGAAGGAAGGAAGGAAGGAAGGAAGAAGGCAGGAATGGGGGACATATGCATGGTAATCAAGGTACTTGGGAGGCAGATGCACTCATGTGAGTGCAGGGCCCCTGGAGGCCAGGAGCAGGTTTTACCAGATCCCCTGGAAACAGATACACAGGTATCTGTGAGCCCTAATGTGGGCACCCAGTTTGGGTCTTTCTTAAGCACAGCATGGACTCTTAACCACTGAGCCCATCTCTAATCCCAGCACCTCTCTCTCTCTCTCTCTCTCTCTCTCTCTCTCTCCCCCTCTCTCCCTCTTCCCCCTCTCTCTGCCATTCCAAGAGTCCAAAAAGAAATTCCCTACAACAAACTGTTGAATGATTGGCTTTTAGTGTATTTTACTTATTTCTAAAGATGCTAGATTTATGCAAAACAAAGACATTGCTTGATCTTTGAGCCCAATTCTGTGGTAATATCTTGAACACAAATTACCTCCCAGAGGAAAATACATTTTTACTTATTTGACAAAGGTCATGGAGTTTGTTCAGGATCTGAGAAGTGTTGAGCCCTTGAATTATGCTAAGGTTTATAATTATATTTCTTTTATTGCAGAAATGTTCCCCCCTTCAATGGTAAACCAATTATCCCTGATACAAATGTACCATCAGGAGTGTGACTACTCAGTAATTCTTCAATACAACACAACAAATGAATAGACTTAGCATTCAATTCTCCAATGTGGTGTTTAGCAAATGTGTGCTTTTGCAGCTTCTCTTTCTCTCTATCAAATAGTTAGTTCATAGAAATAAAAAAAATTAAGGATTTCTCTTTAAAATTTGAGCTTCACTTTTGCTTTAAATTCATTGGGGTTGAACAGTTTTTTTTGTTTTGTTTTTTGTTTTTTGTTGTTGACTTAGTTTTGTTTTTAAATAGACTTACAGTTTAATGAGTTAAAAGAAATAACAGATTTAGTACCTTGCCTGTATTCACCAATCTGGTACCCTATCTTATTCTCTGATATCCATGTATGGTTCCCCCACAGCCCCAGTCCCTTCTACATGTATGCCACATATGTAAAATCCAGATTCTCATATGAGAGAAAACATCCAATATTTGTCTTCCGAGTTCTACCTATTTCACTCAGAGTGGTATGAGACTAAGTCCCATCAGATTCCCTGCTATGGCCACGATTTTATTCTTTTTTATGGCTCAATAAAAGTCTACCATGCAAATGTACTACATTTTATTCATCATTGATTCATTCATTTTCTTATTTTAACTTACAGTGAGAAACTCAAAGACTGACTAAGCAGTCAAACACATCTTTCACAGTTGTTTCTGTATTCTCTCTCTCTCTCTCTCTCTCTCTCTCTCTCTGTGTGTGTGTGTGTGTGTGTGTGTGTGTGCGTGCGTGTGTGCGCGCGCACGCGTGCGTGTGCACATATGTACACCATATGGTACCTATGTACACATCAGGGGACACTTGCAGAAGCTGGCTCTATCCTTTTACCATGTGGATCTTGGGGGTTGAACTCAGGCCTTCAGGCTTGGCAGAAAGAACCTTTGCCTGCTGAGCTAACTCACCCACCCTACAACTGAGTACTTCAAAATGCAATTTAAATACATCTGAAGGCTGACCAATACTTTCTAAGCCTCCATTGACAAAACATGCCTGAGATGGTGATTGAGATTAACTATCAGAGACATTTTGCAGTTCTCCACAGAACAGTCTGTGGACAGTTATACAAATGACAGGTAACACACTTTGCTCAAGGATGCTCTAACCCTAATTGTGTGACACTGACAGCTAACCAACAATGCAAATGGAATGGTAACTTTGGAAAAAGACTAAATGTGGTGTTAGAAGGGTCTCATTGATGCTCGTTTCAAGAACTTGGGCAAATTGACCAATCTTTGCTCATCTTTTATTTCCCTGACCATATAAAATGAGAACATACTTGGTGGTTACTTTTTAAAAATGTGCTTTTGTAGGCAAAGTAATTTGAAAATTATAAGAACTGCCTAAACTCTGATTGTACGTTTGTTTACTCTGTATCACAAGCCTGAACTGCATAATACACAATATTTTGGATCAGAAGAAGATGGACAGAAGGACACCTTTCCCGTGAAGTACATTGAATCCTCGTCCTGCAATGAGATTAGGCAAACTGCTGAAAGGCACTTTGCTAATAAAGAAACTCTTCTCCACCGAGTTAATGGTGTAGTTTTCTTGTTCCCTTCCTACTCTTGTAGTTTCTGAAGCCACATCTAGACTTGCATCTAGACTTGAAAGCAGACACACCCAGAGGTTAATTCCCCTCTCTAGATAGAGCACGGCTAGTTTCAGCATTAGGCCTGGTGCACGTAGGTAATCAAAAACCATGAGGAGGGACTGTGGGCAGGGAAGACTAACCCTGAGCCCAGGGTCGAAGGACATAGAAAGTTCAGGGGACCTACAAAAGGAAAAGAATCCTCTAGAATATGAAGTCCCACCGACTAAGAATGGAGAATGCCAACACAACAGCAGAATTCATTATGAAGATTGATTATATACCTACTGTACTCTGTTTTCATGGAGATGGTTCAGGTACGAATGTTAAAACAGCAACAATCCATCCGTAAGGCCCAAGAGGCTTTAACCTTTGAGTATGGCCATGTATGAGACACCTTTAAAATGGGTAATTTTCTGTGAATCTCCCATCAGATTATAAACTTCATTTACAATGAAAACACAACTCAACTCCCCTGTGACCCCATATAGTAAGCATTCCTTCACTCCTCCTTGGCCACAGAACCACCCCATCTCATTTACTGAAAAGGAGGAGACTGGGAAGCCCTTCAGGATGGACCTTCAAAATCGAATTCATGATTAAGACAAGTATGTAAGATCCTGTCTCTGGGAAACCTGGTTCCACACTTGGGTATGTACCATTCTTTGCCCTAAACACCTCTCTTTGTATTCAAGCCCACTTTTAAACCTATGTTAAAATCTTTGCTTAATAAACTCCAACTCTGCTACATACTGACTTGCTCTGAAACTCTTTTATGGTGAAGTCAAGAAGTCCAGCCTCACCTGAGTTGGGGGAATCTGTGGAAAAAAAAAACCAAAACAAAACAAACAAAACCCTCAGGCAGCTGCAGCATAGCTCTGCCTCCTACTCACTCCTGATGCTGCTGACATTATATGTCCGTCCTCTGATTCCTTTTTGTTTGTCTTATTTCAAATAAACTCCTTTCTATTATAGATTACTAAGTTTCTATTTTTACTCACTGATAATAGGATTGATATCAATAAGTAGGGGCATGCATGCACACACACACACACACACACACACACACACACACACGCTATATATAACCTGTAATTTGTCATTTGTAGCATCAGTCATCGGGGTCAGCGGACAGAAATTGATGTTTCAGGATGGTAGAAAAGAGCCACATTGTGCATCCTGATACAGCTCATGTCTTAGACTCAAGCAGCTGTAACCAGCTACCAAGAATGGATGGACTAAGGAGCCAATGTTTCTTCCTCACAATCGTGGACGTCTAAGAGCAGGTGTTAGCGCAGACAGCATGTTCCTGCTGAGTGTGTGCTTCCCAGGGTGCATACAGCATGCATCATGGTGCCTTACATGGCTTGAGAATGAATGATCTGAGTCCCTCACTTCTTTATAAGGGCCCTGAGTGCCATCTTCCCAACCTTATCTAAACCTAATTACCTCCCAACAGCCTTCCTTACCTCCTAACTCCTATCACCTGAGGATTGGGTATCTAAAATATGTCCAGATGTCCATGACCCTGTCATTACACATCAAAGAATAGAATGTGACTGCCACTGTTAATAGCCAGTGTCTGAATATGAATATGAGACAGACAGGGTTTCAGAAAATAGAAATATTAAAATGCAAAGAGTATGTAAAGAAATAGGAGCTACAACATTAGAGTCTTGAATGGGCAGAAAAGAAAAATATTTCTTGAACTTAAACAGGAAACTGAAAGAGAGAGAAAGAAACTGAGGCATTTGGGGGAGGGGCAAAATGAATCGAGGGAGGGGCAAAATGAATCAGTGGATGGGGACTAAAGTTGCAGAGCTCCCTCAATGGCCTGATAATTTTATGGCATTCATTACATGTCAAGCCAGAGAAACATGACGTACAGGGAAGTAAAACCAAACTGTTCAAATTCATTTTATAAACAAACATTTATCATATTAAACATTTTATGTGCATCTCTACATAGGATGTCCTGAAAATAATTAAAGTTCTTAGTATTTGGAGCTAATAGGAATTTAATGATGAAGCTAGTCCTTTTAAGTGAGTGTGTACCCACAGAAACTTGAGTCTGGGCTAAGAAAACATCTTTTCTGAACAGAATGCTGAACCCTGGACTTAGGTTTTCCTACAGAGGGAAACAGGTTAAGCGTGCTTCTAGCCCCTCCTCCCTAGAAGGGCTTATCTCCAAAGCTCACTGCAGACAGAGCCAAGTAGGATTATGAGAAAAACAACAAACACTAGGAAAGGAACAAAGGTCACCCAAACCCAGGAGACTGAAGAGCTCCTTCCTGGGGTCAGACCAGGGCGTGACCTTGGAATGTTCAGATGAACAGGACCTTAGAGGACTTTCAGAAACTCCAACATCTAAGCACTGAGAAAGTAGTGTGGGTCTGTAACCAGTAAGCAGCGTGCAGACGCCTAAGTGTCTGGGAACTCACCTGCATGACCCTGCAGATACAAATGCAGGGCCTTATAAACTGCTGGGAGGAAAGTGACAGGATTATAGTATAATCTCAAAAAAAGATGAAATGTTAACAGAGATTGAAAAGCAAAAACAAACAGCGCATGAAAATATTTTTTAAAATAAAAGAATACAATATTAATAAAAATATGGTCTGGCCATACTAACATGGAATTGGGAACTTCACAGTCCCCCCACCCTTAGACAAAGTATTACTGGCAACTAAGGCAATTGAGAGTGGTAGAAATAGTCTTCCCTGGGTATGAGGCCCCAGTAAGTTATCCAATACCAACAGCAAGAAGTCAGCCCTGAAAATCATATACAAGTAACACTAAACAGATTGTTCAGGTTATATTTATATATTTAGATATGTGTGTGTGTGTGTGTGTGTGTGTGTGTAACAATAACAAAGGAAAGCAGGCCATGATTTCAAGGGGGGCCAAGAAGGAGCACATGGGAAGAACTGTAAGGAGGAAGAAAGGGAGAAAATGATATAATTATATTTAATTATTTTTTTTTATTTTATAAAGAAAAGCTATGTGATCCATCCCCCAGGACCCATATGCAACCAGTACGATGACTATGTGAATCCTGCTCATGGGACTACCTTGACTGATTGCCCTTTACAAATGCAGCTTTGAACCAGTTTAGACCTTCTCATAACTCAACATTCTACTGGTAGAAAACATCATTAACTATGTCATTGCCTTTCCAGATGATGTCTTTAAAATTCAGCTGGATCATAAGGCTTCCCTACTCAAAATCATTCCATCATTCTCTATTCCCTTCCCAAGTACAGATTCCCTGGTCTCACATCCCAGACCCTTGGTTAGGAGACCATCTCTAATCCTATGCTAGAATAATTACATGGAATTTCCATCAAGGTAGATAGAGGACACTGTTTGGAGCCTTTTCAGACAAGAAAGCAATTTCTTATGCCAGGATCAGGAACTAAAGCCTTTTAACCCATAAAATGCTGCCTGGCTTTTATGGATGACATCATCTAACCTAACCTTACTTGTCTGACGGTCAGACTTTAAGTCTTTCCTCTGTTGGTACTGATACCAACACCCCCAAAGCCATCTGAGCCACCTGACTCATTCCTTGAGAAAGACTGCCACAATCCCTGTGTCAACACCATAGCTTGAAGTCACAAAGAGTTACTGGTCTGGGGTCTAAGATTTCCTTTTCTGCAACTGTGCCGTTCCACTGGCTCTGACCATTTTTGACATCAACTGCCATGTATCTTTGCTCCATCTGTCATTCAGTCACTCAGGGCTTACTTCTTGTAGGGATGGGAGATCCTCCTCAGGGTTAGGTAGGGAAGGCAGGCAGTCCTCACATCATTTTGTGTTACAGACACACTGGCTTCTCATCCAGTCTGATAGCTGCCTAGAGTTTCCCCTTTTAGCTGGGGTCCTCAAAGATGGGAAGACACTCTATGTCCTTCTGGGCCTACATTTAATGTCATTCTCTCTGTGAACCTTTCTTCTCATGACTCACCTCCTCCAGATTAGACCACTCTCTTACCTTCCCAGAGTTTTCTGTTGATGTTTCTTGTGTTTTTAATAACCTTGCCATTTCACAAACCCATCCCAAGAAAATGTTCCACTAGTTCTTATGGCTTCTGCCAAGATCTCTCTGACTTTCCCCTCCATTTACACAGGCCAAAACAACTACTTCCCCTGTGTCACAACAGATCAAGGTTTCTCAATGGCAGGGATGCATTTTATTCTTCTTGTAGTCTCTCTGCACAGCTCCTTCATGGAAGGCTGCAAGAGATCAACAGATTGTTGTGAACCCCCACTGATGGGATGGACCTTTTCCCACATTGTTTCCTTTGATCTTCATGATAACAAGTAAGGAAAAAGGAGAACAGAGATCCTTGTGAAAAGAGAAAACCGACTCAGAGTGGTTGATGATGTAGACTAGTCTCCCAAAGTCTTGAAACAGATATTAAATCTAGCTGACTTACTCATTTTCTCCTGTTCATAGACCAATGGTGAGGATATAAAAATTGAGCATATAATATAGCCAGGTGTGGTGGATCACTCTGGAGGCTGACACAAATCAGTGCAAGTTCAAGGCCAGCCTGACCTATGTAGCAGTTCCAAGTCAGCTAGGGCTATATAGTGAGACCATGACTTTCAAACCAACCAGCCAACAAACAAAACACAGGATTGGATACATGTAATGATAGAAGCTGGTTTTGAAATAATAGATTGATGGATAGCTGTACAAATTAGGTGAGAATGGAAAGGAACCAGAAAAGATCCATATCTTCATCTATCCATCTAATCTACCTACCTATCTATCTATCTATCTATCTATCTATCTATATATATATATATATATGTATATATTAAATATTGTAAATTGTATCTTAGAAGATAAAAGAAAGTTAACAATTGAATGAGTGGAGGAAAGAAATTACTAAGCAGAAACAGTCCACACCAAGATACAGAACCAAGAGGAGGTGGCCAAACCAGAAAACAGCAGGCATGTCTTCACCACTGAGCCAGGCAGGTGGGAAGACTGGGGCAGGGAGACTACACACAGGAGACTTTAGAAACAGTAAAGGTAACATCAAAGTGGATCACTTAACTCGTATTTGGATTTCCTGATTTCCAGGAACAACAGGGCATTCCTAAAAGCCAAGCTGGTCTTTACCGAGACTGATAATTGAAACTGAGCAGTGTGTTTGCACGAAAAAGAGCTTCCGAATGTTTACAGCTTCCCACAGCTTAAACATCCCAGAACCAACAGCAATACACCATGCAACTAGAAGGAGTTCAGCTGCATGGATCCTGTCCCCACTGCTAAGGCCACAGACATGAGTAGAGTCCCCGTCAGGATGTCTTTCAAAGGAGGTCCGGGGGTTTTACTTCATTCAGTATTCTGAGGGCAAACTCACTGTGGACATAAATTCAATCATAAAATACTTTGTTTTAGTAATTCAGTTTTTTAAGAAACGTATTATTTATTTAACTACACTGTGCATGCTTGTATGTGCGTGTGTGTCAGACAACTTGCAGGAGACGGTTCTCCCCTTCTACATGGTGACAAGATGGGTCATGTGATTGAACTTAGGTCATCAGGCTTGGAGGCAAGGGTCCTTACCCACAAAGCCACCTTTATGGTCCAGGAATTACTTATTAACATCATACCGGAAACAGAATAATGCCTTCTCCCAAAGTCCTAATTCCTGGAATCTAGGGATGTGTTCCCTACCGGGAGCCAGTGGGACTTTGCACACACTACTAGGGTCAAGTGTTTTAAGGGGATTTTGTTTTGCTGGAGCACACAAGTTTGCCAAGTGTATCCACAATGGCCCTCAACAGGAAAGAGGGAAGCAGAAGGTGGAGACTTCAGGAGCAGGGAGGAGTCTGTAGACAACCTAGGAAGTAGGGGCAATGTCTAGACTCTGGAGCTGCTCAGAAAGGTGTTTGTCGCTACAGCCTCCCAGCATTCTGCTGGGAGGGCAATGTTGAACTGCTAGCCCAGCGAAACTTGCAATAGACATCTCATTTCCAATCACATGGCAGTTTGCCTTAAACCAGCAAGTCCATGCTCACATATAACAGTGACCAAAAATAAAAGCCAACCTAGCTCTTACTCACAAGCCCATTAGACTTTCAGCAGCCATCTTAAACCCTGCGAATGCCTCTCTTCCAGCATAATGACAAAAGAAAAATAAACACATCCTAAAGAATTTAGACCTAAAGAATTAGTTAAATAGTCTATTCATTTTTGAGCTAATTATTCTCACACAAGAAAGCAGATCAAAACTCTGAATTCTGCCAAATAATTCTGCCAACATTTTCAGTGTTGGTTTATGAATCTCCCTCGAGGGGTGTGGCCTTAAAATCATGGTTTGAATGATACCAAAATGAATTATCAAGCAGACACTGAATGAGAAAGACCATATAGAAATAGCAGCCATTCTTTTCACCTGCCCAGAAACAAAAGGCAAATCAAGAAACAGAGGATTCGCTCTGAGTATCTCTTCTGCTGTTATCTATCTTGCCAGAGAGGTAACCATGGGTACCTAAGTATGCAGGTCCATGTGTATGTTTTACAGATGTGTGTAAGCAGCTAGCAACATGAAGTTTGTGCCATTGCAGACATGATCAGATCCATCCCAATGGATCTGGAATATGTGGGAATTTTTGGAAATCACTTTAGGTATGTGCACTAGTGTGCTTATTTTCATTACTGTATAGTATGCCTTCATAAATATCTTTATTTACTAATTTTTGTAAAAAGACATGGGTTGTGCATAATTGTTAGAATAATACATTTACAATATGCTTTTAGGTAACATTATGTTACCAGGAATTTTGGGGAGTCTGGTGGAGCACCCTCATATTAACTAGGAAAATCAGGGTCCACTATTGGAATTTGTAGTCTCATTAGTAAAAGAGTTTAATAATGGATTCAAAGGGGAGCTTGAAGTCAGTTTTATTAGAGTCTAAAGTATCCACATGGTGGCTCATAACCTCCACAGGCCCTTGAGCACAAATAATGTACAGAATACACTCAGGCACTCAAGCATACACACATACACACACACACACACACACACACACACACACACAAATAACTAATAAAAAGAAAAATCTCAAGGCAGGCAAGCTATATTTCTCTACAGCTACCCAGAGGAAAAAAATAAAAAAGAGAAGGGTGGGCATACTCCAAGAGTCATGGAAAGCATGCTTAGAATATATATATATAAGAAATGAAAAGTTATGCTATTTTTTTAGTAATTCTGAAGAGTAAATGCAGACTTGCATACCTGCATACCTGCATGATTGCATGTATGTAAGAGACTCACACTCACACACACACACACACAAAATTAGTTGGTTAATTAATTAATTAAATTTCTTCCTATAAGCCTAAAATCTTATCCTGGCTCCTTTCACCAAATTCAGTGACAGTAACTGAAAAGTTTTTAACTTGTGAACTAATGTATAGGCCACATGGTAGGCCTGTAGTAAATATATCAGACATTTTGGGTTACTTCTCCTCAAGAGTTACCTGTGAATTAGCTATTTACATTTTAGATGAAACACATTTATAGAGAGGACTTGTGCACTGTAGTGATATTTTTTTTGTGCTTTAACAAATAAAGCTTGTCTAAAGGTCAGAGTACAAAGCTAGTCACTAGTTAACCATAGAGGCCAGGCAATGGTGGCCCACACCTTTAATCCCAGCATTCAGGAGTCAGAGGCAGGAGGAATCTTTGTGAGTTCAAGGCCACCCTGGGCTACATGAGATTGATCCAGTCTAAAAGAGAAACAGAGCCAGGTAGTGGCAGCTCACACCTTTGATCCCAGTGCTAGGGAGATGGAGACAGGAGTGATATGGGCGGCAGAGAGAGGAATATAAGGAGGAGGAGACAGGAGCTCGTGCCATTCAGTCTGAGGATCGCCCCTCTGGTCTGAGGATTCAGTAGAGGTAAGAACTCTGCTTCTCTGATCTTCAGCATTAACCCCTGTATCTGAGACTCTGGGATTTTATTATTAAGGCAATTAGAATTTTCGACACAAGGAACAGAGTGACAAAGGTAGGATTTGAATCCATGAAGTTACAATCCAAATGCAAGCCTCTTGGTGCATATAACACCACGTCTTTTGCAGACTCCGACTGCAACTACTGAAAGCTAGGTTCAGCGCCTCTTCAACTCACATTCCATTCTGTCTTCTGAAGTATTTGTTCTGATGACACTCCTAACTTCCTTGGTGTTTTCTTGGCTGTAAGGACAGCACAAAATCACAAATTTCATCTAACAGATTGAACAACCCACTCCAATACCCATTGGTAGTGGTCCATGACATGTGGACATTCCATTCCTCTATCAAATTTTAAACCATTTACAATTGCTAAAGACCACAACAAAGCTTTAACCTATTTTACTTTTTTTCTGTGCATATATGATATTTGTGTATGTGTGTGTGCCCAAATGTTCATCTGTGTGTATTCATTCACATTGGCATGCATGTACATGTCAGAGGACAACCTTAGTGTTGGCTCTTGCCTTCTCCCTTTTCCCAGCCAGGATCTCTCTTGTTTGCTGTTGTATATGCAAGGCTAGCCTTCCCACAAGCCTCTGGGGCTTCTCCTGTCCCCCTCCTTCACAGGAGCACTAGGATTAGAGATGTGTGCTACTACATCTGACTCTGTGTGGGTCCCGGGACTCTAGACACAGGTCCTCAATGTTTGCACAGCAGACATGTTACCCATGGAGCCATCTCCATGTCCCCTGGCTGACCAACTTTGAAAATATTCAATGTAATAGGAATCAGAAGGGTGCTCTCCCTGCATCCACTCAGGCATCATGTAAACAGTGGTGTTCCTGAATGCTGCCTCAATGGCAGAAAGAAACCAGTCAACCTCTCTACCTGATTAGGAATTTACTTTTTACTCATGTGTTGTGTTTGTTTGTTTATTTTTTAATGAGTATGGACTCTCTCTAGCTAAATATATGTACATACACAAGAAAGCATTTGTCTTAGTCAGTGTCCTTTTGCAACGGAGGGATAGCATGACCATGACAAAAAGAAAGCATCTAGTTCAGAGGTTAAGTCCTTTGTGGTCGTGGCAGGAAGCCTGGTGGCAGACAGGCAGACATGGTGCTAGGAAAGAAGCCAAGAGTCCCACATCTGGAAAGAGAAGAGATTGGGCCAGACTTGAGCATCTGAAACCCCAAAGCCCACATGCAGGGATACACTTCCTCCAAGAAGGCCACACCTACTCCAACAAAGCCATACTTCCTATGCTACTTTCTCACTAAGCATTCAAATGCGTGAGCCTGTGGGGACCATTCTTACTCAATCCTCCACAGCACATAAACACAGGCGATGGAGCAACCCTGCAGGGGAAACAGAACAGAAGTGTTATGTCGTATTATCTAAATCATGAAATCCTCCAGAAAGCCTTTTTAGTTACATCCTGGACTGCAGGTGTTTGTAGTCCTCATTCTTCCCAGGACAAGCCTGAGTCTTGGGTTTTCTTTCTGGAAGAATCCAGAGCCCTGCTTGCTTCTTCAAACCCTAACTTTCTCAAGTTTCTTGGCTTCCTCTGGCTCAGTTTTCGTTTGTAAGCCTTAGCTTCTGGACAATTTGTGCTTCTCCTGACTATTGGCAAATCCTTTTCACTAATTCTTAAGGCCACCCTGGTGCCCAATTCAGCTGTTCTGAGTTTCAAGCACCACTGCACATTCCGGAATTATCTCAATATAATAGTGTAGAAATATGCCATGAATTAGGATTCAATTGTGGTTGGATGGCAAGCTGCAGCCACAGAAAGAGTTTCACACCAGATGAGGGACAGAGGTTTGATCCTGCCAGGGGGCCTACTTTCTCATTTATTTGCCAATTATCAGTTCTTTTTTGAAAGGTGTTTTCTAAACCCCATTAGGTCTAGTCTACCCAAGAGGCTGTAATTACACTGGGCAATTTGTTGGCTATTGTGTGTGCTGGGTAATATTTCTGAGAGGAGAGAAATTATAATGGGTCTTTGTAAATTAGAAAGGAATCCGTGTTACCACCCACCAACTTCTTTGCATAAGGCTTCGGTGGAGCCTACAATTGTCCAACGAAAACGTTCGACAGAAGATGGTGTCTGCCTTCAGCTGACAAATGGAGGGTCCAGAGTGATGGTGGTTGTTCATCTTCCTCTTCTTCCCAACACTGAAGCGATAAACATAATCCACAGGGTCAGGGGGGCAGAACAGGGAGAACTGCTGTGAACTACACATTGCATGCTTACGTTGTGAAAATATGGGAGCAAGGCTGGCAGGCTGGAGGCATCTCTCGTGATCAAAAGCATGCACTGCTCTCTTAGAGGATCCAAGTTTTAGGTCTGCCCCATTACTGGGCAGACTCTAAGCTCCTCTAACTCAATTTCCAAGGGATCAGATGATGCTTCTGGCATCAAGGGCACTTGTACACACGTGCACATCCACAGATGGATAAACACACATATGCGTTATTTATAATAAGTCGGTGAAGACTTATAAAGTGGGAGATCTTTCTCAGTGGTAGAGAACACATGGTACTTGACCCCAGGGCCTCACATATCCTACGCAAGCACTCGACTGTTGACTTAAACACTTCTCTAACCTCCTTTACGTCCTTCCTTCTTTCCTGCTGTCATGGCTGTTCTTGATTGTCAATTTGACAATATTTGGAATGAACTATAACCCAGAAATGGAGGGCGCAGAAATGGCGGCAAGAAGACAACAACATGCCTCTGGTCTGGATCTCGGGACTGGAAGGCAACACCTTTAATGTTGGCCATACCTTCCACTGGAAGGGAAGGGCAATAGAAGAAGGAAGGGGGCGTGGTTGTTCCTCATCTGCTTGTCCTCACCCTGCCAGCACATCCATTGCTTTACTGGCATTGGAGCCTACTTCTTCAGGGTCCCGGTCTATACAGAAGACCGGCTGAGACACCCAGCCCCGTGGAACTGAGAAGCTACTAGATCCTTGGACCTTCCATTCACAGCTACCCATTGTTGGACTGCATCCTGTAAGTCATTCCAATAATGTCCCATATATGGAGGGGGAGGGGACATAGAGAGAAAGAAAAAGAGAGATAAAAGAGAGATTCATTCCATGAGTTCTATGACTCTAGAGAACCCTGATCAATGCACCTGCCTTTCTTCCTTTCTCATTCTCAATTTTCAAGTTTTGATACAAGGTCTTAATTGAATTAATTGCAGAAGCTGGCCTTGAACTCACTCTGAAGTCCAGGCTGGTCTGTATCATGTAAACTTACCAAGTAACCTGTATTAGAGGTCTGCCAACTCTGAGAAAGGAGGCTCAGTGGAGGGAGTGGCCATATTAGATTGGCCATGGGGTGTGTCTATGGGAGAATATTCGTGATTGCTAATTGATACAGAAGGGCCTAGCTGTCTATGGGAGAATATTCGTGATTGCTAATTGATACAGGAGGGCCTAGCCTACTGTGGGAAGCATCAGTCCACAGGCAGGTGGCCCTGAACTGTAAAAAGGGAGCTGGGGCACCATGAGCCAGCAGGCAAGCCAGCAATCAGGGGTTCTCTGTGGTTTCTGCTTCAAGTTCTTACTTGAGTTCTTGTCCTAACTTCTCTCGGAGGTGAGCTGTGACCTAAACGTGTAATCTGAATAAACTGCTTCCTCTCCTAAGTTCCTTTTGGTCACAGTGATTTATTGTAACAGAAAGAAAGAAAACACAAAACAAAACAAAAAAAAGCCCACCTCACTAGTATAGCAAATTACTACTTCGGCGAATCTCTTAAGTTGTCAAACATATTTCTAGTATATAAATTTCATTTGAATTCATCCAGTATTTCAAATCACACACGTGGCTGGATAGACACAAAGCTAGTTGCTGATGTACTTACATTTTTATAATCTGATTTGTCCCTGAAAATAAGAAAATTTGGGGTTCAGATGAAATTCTTAAAAAGGTAGGGTTTCGTTTGGAATGCCCATTGTCTTAGTTACGGTTCTATTGCTGTGAAGAGACGTGATGACTAATACAACTCTTATAAAGGAAAGCATTTATTTGGGGGCTGGCTTACACACTGGCAAGCAGGCAGACACAGTGCTAGAGAAATAGCTGAGAACCACATCATGTTATATAAACAGAGAGAGAGAGAGAGAGAGAGAGAGAGAGAGAGAGAGAGAGAGAGAAAGAGGGAGCCCAGAACTGGCATGAACTTTCAAAACCTCAAAGCTCACCCCTAGTGACACACTTCCTCTAATAAGGCCACACACACCCTGTTTTGTAATGTTTGTTACTATTTTTTCTTAAATAAATTCTATTTAAATTAGAAACAATCTTATTTTACATATCAATCCCAGTTCCCTCTCCATCTTATCCTCCCATGCCTCCCACTAATAACCTTCATCCCTCCCTCCATCTACTCCCCAGGGAGGGTGAGGCCTTCCATGAGGGATCATCAAAATCTGTCAAGTCATTTGGGACAGGGCCTAGGCCCTCCCCCCGCATATCTAGACTAAGAAGTCCATTCGTGCACTAGGGATACATCCTGGTTCCACTGCCAGAGGCCCCATAGACTTCCCAGTCCTCTTAGCTGATACCCACAGTCAGGGAGCCTGGTTTGGTCCTATGCTGGTTTCCCAGCTGACAGACTGAGGTCCATGAGTTCCCACTTGCTCAGGTCAGCTGTTTGTGTGTTTCCCAGCATGATCTTGACCCCTTTGCTCATCACTCTTCCCTCTCTACAACTGGATTCCAGGAGTTCAGTGCTTGGCTGTGGATCTCTGCTTCTGCTTCCATTCACTACTGGATGAAGGCTCTAGGATGGGATTTAAGGTAGTCATCATCCTCATTATAGGGGAAGAGCATTTAAGGTAGCCTCTCCATTATTGCTTAGAATCCTAGTTGGGGTCATCCTTGTGGATCTCTGTTCAATTCTCTAGTGTCATAATCCTCTTTAAACCTATAATGGCTTCTTCTATTGATGTGTCTCTTCTCTTGCTCTCCTCTGTCCATCACCTGACTCGATCTTCCTGATCCCTCATGTTCTCATCTCCCCTCCCCTTCTCCCTTTCTCCTACCTCCCTGCCCCTTCCCCCCATAATCCCAATTTGTTTATAATCCTTTTAATCCTTTCAAATAGTGCCATTCCCTGGAATTCAAATATATGAACCTAAAGAAGCCATTCTTATTCAAACCACAACATTCCACTCTTTGACCCCCCCCCATAGGTTTAAAGCCATACCACAATGCAAAATGTATTTAATTCAGCTTCAAAAGTTTCTATAGTCTATCACAGTCTCGACACTGATTTAAAATTCAAAGCTCAAAGTCTCTTCTGAGACTCATGGTATGCTTTTAACTGCAACTACTTGTAAAGTCACACACTTTCCACATAAATTGGCATACAGTATAAATTATCATTCCAAAAAAAGGAGGGAAGGTAGCATAGGGAGGACATTCTGGACAGAAGCAAGACAAAAAACCATCAGGGCATACTGGTCATTCTGCATCTCCATATCTGATGCCAAAGTACTCTTTGGATCTCCAGCTCCTTCCAACTTTGTGGACCACAACACTCTTCGCCTCTTCTAGACCCAGTCAGTAACTCTCCTTGGCAGGTATCCCATGACTTGGAAATCTCCAACATAATCTAGGCTTTACCTTCACAGCTTCACTCAATGACCTCTCTAGGCCTCAATACAGGGACACCCGTGACACACAGCTGACTTTGTTGGCTTTCCTTGACTGTAGGGGGAGATTCTACAACCGCTTTCTTGTATCCTTGATTCAAAAGTTATAATCGCATACCCAAAGCTGTCGAGTTCTGGTGCTGGAACTTGTCTCCTTCTTCATTTACTTTTGTACCAGCTTTCCTTTTGCTGATGGTTTACTTCACTGCTGAAGCTCTTCTCTAATTCCTTTTACAAGGTGAGAGCTTGGCAGGCTGGATCCTGCCTTGAGGTCACCACTCCCTTTATCCCGTTTATCATCAATCAGGCTTTTCTTTAAACTTCTCCTTGAGGACTGGACTCAGCTCCATTACACTTCCTGGTACTGCTTTTCTCTTCAAACTGTATATTTTGTATTTTTTTTTTTGTTCAGTTTGTTCCTTTTCATTATAGATCTACATAAGATCAATAACTAATAACCACACAACTCAATCAATAGTAGGCTGTCTTGAAATTTCCTCTGCCAAAGCCATTAATCTGAAATTCTTCAACTTAGCCTCACACAACTTTTTTTTTGAAGAAAGCTAGAAAGTGGGCATATTCACTGCCAAAATATCACAAGAACAATCTTTGGGCCACTTATTTATAATATTCTTCACCTTTGAAACCTCTTGAGCAGAGCTGTCATAACCTACATTGCGCCCAGCACCACTATCTTCCATGTTCCTACTAGCATGGCCCAGTAAGCCCCACTAAAATGTTCAACCACTTTTCTAGACTAAAATCTCCAATACTTCCATATTTCTACAATAAAAGCATGATCAGGCATATCACACTAATATTCCACTCCCTGACACCAGGTAATGTCTTAGTTGCTGTCCTATAGTTGTAAAGAGATACCATGATCAAGGAAACTCTTATAAAAGAAAGCATTTAATTGTGAGCTTGCTTATAGAATCAGAGACTTAGTCCATTATCATTATGACAGGGAGCAGGGTGGCAGGCAATCATAATGCTAGAGAAGTAGTCATGAGTTACATCCTAATCCACAGGCAGAGAGAGAAAGGGGGGGGGGCCTGGGCCTAGCAGAGGCTTTTGAAACTCCAAAGCCCTCCCAGTGACACATTTCCTCCAATGAGGCCACACTTCCTAATCCTTCTAATCCTTTCAAATTGTGGCACTCCCTGGTGACTAAGCATTCAAAATATATGAGCCGAGCCTATGAGGGACATTCTTATTCAAACCACCACACACACTTTCCCTAAATTTCACCATTATCTCTTCTAATTTTGGTAAATCAATCCAATGGATAGCCTAGAAGTAGTATGTCTAAGCATCCACCATTTAAAGAAAAGACAGAAAAACTTTTAGTAGAGTATAATAAAAATACCTTCCAATTTTCTTTGCTCAAGTTAACTCTAACTTTATGCAAAGGTGTTCAATCAAAATAACCATTGTGGAGAGGTGCTTGCTTTGCACACATCAGACTGTGGATTTGGCCCCCAGGATTAAATAAGCACACCTGGCATGGTGGCACACACTTATAATCAGAGCACTCAGGAAGTGGAGGCAAGAAGAGCAAGAGGTTCAAGGTCACCCTCTACAGCACTGTAAGCTTGAGGTCAGCCTAGGCTCCAAAAAAACGTTTTTAGGAATTGATATGAGTTGATACATACATATAGTCTTTGGTGATTTGTCTTAAAACTTTATTTGAATCATGATTTAAGGCAGATATCATTAAGTAGAGCCCATAGCACTTCATGTACAGAAAGTTCATCTGAACTCTTCTCCTTTGGGGCTTTTCATTTCAGTAGTTTTTCTACTCCATCAGGCAACTCTTTCAAAATGGTTCCCACCGACTCAACCTCGTCCTTTTAAAATAAACTAAAAATACCTACCAAGTGTCTTCTAGACAGAGCTTGATTGCTAGGGAGTTTCCCAAGTTCTGATTGCAAGACCACATGTCTTGTTCTCCAGGTTTCCCAACCCCACATCCCCAGAAGCCAGGGAAGGCTTCATTAGCTCTGAAAATCCCTCCCTTGGTTCACATTACCCTACACTCATGGCCTGGAAACCAAGGCTGGTGTTCATTAGTAAACCCAGATTCAATGTATTTAACAATAAGCTGAATGTTTCTTCTGAAAATAAAACTGCAACCAGTTCCCTATAGATACTGCCAAAGCTCAAACACTGAATGCAGGTGTTGCATTCTGGTGGTGTCTTGATAAAATCATCAGCACACAAAGTCCAAGATCAAGCCTTGAAGACTGCATAGAGTTAATCAGTAGTGGAAGGAAAGATTTCTAATTAATCCCTGGAGAAGGACCAATTCTCTAATAAAGGTCTGCTAGCTCATTTAGGATACGGCTATTAATGGGGAAGTGATTCCTCTTTTCCTAAAGGAATATATCAACATGGGAAGGAGACAATGCAGAGAGAAAACAGTCACCTACAGGACAAGGAGAAAGGTCCCAGAACAAAGCAGCCCTGCCCACTCTGTGATCTTGGACTGATTCTTTTAGAAGATCTGGGTTTAGTTCCCTCAGTCTACATAGCAACAGAAGTCTGCCATTCCAGTTCCAAGGGATCTGATGCCCTTTTCTCGCCTCTGCAGGCACTGTACACACATAGTTCACATACACATACACACAAAACCTTCATCCACATGAAATAAATATTATAAGCTGTTCTAGAAGCTAGAGTCATGATGGCTTAGCTGCTAAAAGAGAGCTTGCTGCTCTCACAGAGAACTTGAGGTCAGTTCACAGCACACTTGTCAGGCAGCTCATGAATGTTGTAACCCCAGCTCCAGGGCTCTGAAACTAGTCTCTCTGGGAGCATTCCTACCCCAACATACTTAAAAAAAAATATGGCATCAGTTCTGAACTACATGAGGAAGTATTTTCATGTTTGGCTATAAAAGCCCTCCAGCACCTTAGCATGTTGCTGGTTCACATTAGTAATAACCTTTGCCAGTCTGATCTCTTCGTTTGCTCCAGGATTTAGATACTATTTCAGAGTTCAACTCCCTGTCACTCAAAATTTACAAAGTGTTTGCTAAGATTCAGTTTCCTACTGGAGACTTAACCTAAGCCTTCCCCGAGGATACAGCATGCTGGTGGTACATGTGCACTCATAAAACTCTCCCCTTAAGTTTGGGCTGGCATCATAGATGTTTATTTTAGTATGACTTAAATCCATTCAACTTCTGCTTTTCACATTAACAGGGAGATGATGGTTCAGGAACAGAGAATGAGAAGTGAGTGGAAGTTAGAAGGATTTGAACCAGTCATTAGTAATGCCTGTATTGAAAACTGCTGTTGAATTCCCGAGTAGCTCTGGCGCAACTATTAGAAAATCCAAAGGCTTTGCACTTTATTGTATTTCAGTTGTGGAAATCACTTGAATCTGATGGCATTCTTACTTATCCCCTTACAGAAAAGCTGTGGTTATCTTCTCAGTAGCTAGGAGGAGGGAGGGGCCAGAAACACACCCCGTGAAGTCCCAACAGGCATGGATGACGGGTTCCTGTGTACTCTCTGCTTTAATGTAATTCAGCCTTGAAAAGTGTTTGCTTCCATTTATGGATCTGTGGGCTGGGCGCACATGTGTCAAGGTGCTTATGAAGGTCAGAAGCCAGCTTTCTGCCGTCAGTTTTCTTCGTCTATGATTTGGTAGGTTCTCGGGATGGAACTCAGTTCACAAACTTAGCGGAAAGCACCTTCATTTACCGAGCTGAATTAAAAACAAAACAAAAACTACCAAAATGAAGCAAAAACAAATCCAAGCAAATGATTGCAAATGGATTTAGAGGAGAAAATAATAAAAACCTAATTATGAAGAGAGACTCTATGCACATGTGTGGATACAATTGCATTTATTAGGATGAGACAGGGCCGGGTGTGGTTCAGTGGGAACACTTGCTGTTCTTTCAGAGGATGTAAGCTTGGTGGATGGAGGAGGATGTCAGCTTTCCTCAGGCCTCTCTCCGTGTGGCTGAATAGAAGTTGCTAGTGAACTTGGAGGCTTCCTTCCTCTTATCCAGCTCCATGCATAGAATGGAGGCTGTGCCTGAGGGGAGGAGCCACTTTTCCAACAGTAAAACACAAAATAAATCAAATCTATCCCCAGTACTGTGACACAGAATAAAGTATTCTAAATGAAACACAAGAAATACATACCGGAAATACAGATCTTTAAATACCGGAAATGGACATGGTTGGGGGCACTAAAGGATACCCACAGAAGTGAGGAAAGCGAAACATGTTTGTGAATCGGAATATTGTGAGCCAGGTGCGGTGTGAGGCCCTGTAATCCCAGCACCTAGGTGTCGGAGACAGGAGGCTGCTGGCTCAGAGGCCAGTGTGAACTGTGCACCAAAATGCTGTCCTAATCCCCTCCCCACACTCCCAAAAAGGAAAATAAAATGGAGACTGGAGAGATAGGTCAGCAGGTAAGTGCATTTCTTGCTCTTCCAGAGGACCTGAACTCTGTTCCCGGCACCCAAGCAGAGCAGCTCACAAAGGGAACACTAGAGAGCAAACTAAGCCATTGCAATAAGATGTCCTAATTTCCATCAATGGAAATCATTAATTTCTCTATTTAAAAAGAAAATCACATCTGTGATTCTTGGCTTATGAAATTCCAGACAGAAATATGATCAAAGCCCACATCACACGTCAACATAATTTCATAAAAAGCACCAATTGTGAAAGTTATGCAGTAATATACCTTTGCTTTTGTTGGTGAAACACTGGAATTTCACATTCATTCATATTTCTGTCACCTTTGTACCGCCACATGGGGTGAACATGCATTAAATCACCCGACTTCACCATCAACACCCACTGTCGTATTAGGTCAAGTGACGCCAAGTAGAGTTCACGGTTCTTGGTTCTCCCTCTCTTCTAGTTGTCACCCTGAAGGCTGAACCCAGACCCCCATCCATCTAGGCAAACGCTCTACCACTGGGTTGCATTCCCCAACTCCAGCATTCCAGTTCTGGCTGTATGCAGCTCCATAAGCACTGCTTATGTAGAAAATATGCTCTCCTTTTACAAAATGTTTTCTCTCTCTAGAGAAAGATGTGATTGTGTCATGCACTTCTTAACATATCTTCACTCTGACACAAAGACATATTATGCTGAGACAGTGAGATGGAAATATATTTTGATTTTCAATAAATAAAACATGAATTCAATTTTTCAGTGATTTGGTAATTGAGGGAAGATTTTTGTTATGTGGCCACAGGCATAGGAAGATGTTACAAATGAATTTGGCAATGCAGTCATAATCCCTAGTGGAAAGCTACATTTTTTTTTTTTAAATCTTGCTCAGATTTTGACTCAATGTGTACAAATATCTGGAACTGTTGTATCTCACCTTTCAAGCCAAGTTTGTAATCATCACCATATTTAAATATTAATCACCAAAACCCGCATGGCTGCTGCACACTTTGGGGGATAACCAGGTATCCATTTCTTTGAGCTATATCTCTTGTGTAAATTTCAAGAGCTCAAATCCTACTTCCAGGACTATGATAAGTATCGAAGAAGACCTGTCCAATGAGTTTCATGTGATGATGATAGTTAGCTTTCATTCTTGCTAAATAGGATTTAAAGCCATGCAGAAAGGAACCTCTTGGGCATATCAATGAAAGGTCTTCTGGATCCGATTGACTGAGTTGGGAAGAACCATCAAAAACATGAGTGACACCATTTCTTGGCCTGGTGTCTCAGACTGACTTACTAAAATACAAAATAATTTAAAAATTAAATAAATGAAGATGAGCACTAATTCTCATTCTTCTTTACTTCCTGGTTGAATGCAATGTGACCATCCATACTCTTCTCCCATAGCCACACCTCTTCTGAACTGTAAGCCAGAATGAACCCTTCGTTAAGTTGCTTTTGTCAGGCAGTTGTCACAGCAACCATCAAGAGAAATAATCACTACAGTGAGTGGCCTTATAGCATGAGTCAGTGTTACTGTAGCATGGTCAACTAAGACCTGGGGGGATTGTTACCTGGTAAATGACATGTTGTGATCTAGTTCTTCTGTTGCTGGGGAGGAGTCAAATATCCATGTCAGATGAACTCCCCTCCTTAGTTTAATCAATGCAGTAGGGAAAGCCTGTATCTGCTGCGCTAGCTAATATTGAAGGCATCAGACATTCTGAAGCCAGGAGACGAAAGCCTGCAAGGATAGTTTTAAGCTCAGATTGTTTGCCAGTAGTTGATATGATGGTCATATACACCTTCACACCCTGTATATTCTTGGGAAATGAGAAGGTGCTCAGTTTTGCTGACACCCAGAGTCTATTCTTAGACATGAACAGGCAAGACATGGGCCATGAATGCCAAGGGAAAGCTGTTAATAAAAACAGGGTCAAACCCTTAATAGTGAACCAGCGGAGCACAGCTCCCCAACTCATGCTTACTGGACTTCAGAGGCTTCTGGTAGACAGTCCACACCTTGCCATGTGCAGCCCAAACACAGAAGCAACTAGCCACAGTTGCCCAGGTTTTTACCTGAACTCTGATAACTGTGAAGCAGTATCAGTACTGTTGATTTTCACTCCCAGCAAATAGGGACGATAGAAAAGCTTTGTTTGCAAACTGGTAAATTTTCTAGTAGAAGCAGAACAGATGGAGGAGATTAGTGGAAACATTGGATGGCACGAGAGAGGGGAGGTGATCTGGAAAGACTTGCCCTCTTTCTGACTAATGTGTAGCTGTGATTGAAAGGGAGATGTCAACTTCACATGCACAAAGAATTTGTGTGTGTGTGTGTGTGTGTGTGTGTGTGTGTGTGTGTGTGTGTGTGTTTTGGCTTCCAACTCATCTTGTTGGCACAGCCTGTTTCTACTTTTTAAGGTACAGAAGTATACAGAGCAGGAGGATCAGGAGTTCGAGGCCATCCTGAGCTACATAATAAGCTCAAGGGCAGCTTGGGCTACCTAACTTCTCAGAAAACACAGATAAAGGGATGGAGAGATGGCTCAGCAGTTGGCAGCACTTGTTGCTTTTACAGAGGACCTGCATTCAGATCCAAGCTCCCACATGGCAGCTCACAACCAGCTCTGACTCTAGTTCCAGAAGACCCAATGCATTTGCAATGTATGCACATGATACACACATACACATGCAGCTAAAAACACTCATACTCATAAAATACAACAAATAAACAGTATGGAGATACAAAAACAAAACAGCCCATTCTTATGATAATAAGAAGTGCATATCCCTATGACTAAGATCATATCTTCTCACATGTTCATATATAAATCAAACTTAAATTACATAAATTATATATATAGTTATATAAATTTAAGATAAAATAAATATAGTGATGTTTCACAAAAAGGAGATAAGATGTGACATGCTATTGGGGAGTCAGCTATGTTTTCCTTTTTCTCTTTGCTGCACTTCTTCAGCGTTTAGCTGTTTGGATTAATCCAACATTGGCAAATATTCATGTGACTCTTCAAGCTCATAGACACCATGTTAACCAGATATTGGAAAACCAGACAAAAGAAATTTCAGTATCTGCAAGAACTTCTGTCTATCCCACAACTCTGTGGGTTGAAGTTTTGTCCAGATATGTGAATGTGGGTTGGGCTTAGTGATTTTGGGATAAATGTTACTGAAGTCTCCTCTTGGTGCTTAGTACAAACAATAACATGAGCACATTCTCATGGAAGATGTCAAGGCAACAAAGTGGTAGGGAAAACACAGGGTGCCTGATGAAGTCAGAGCTCTTGAAATCAATCTATCATCTATCTATCTATCTATCTATCTATCTATCTATCTATCTACCTACCTACCTACCTATCCATCTATCTATACATATATACTATATATGATTGTGTATATATACACATATACGTACATGTGTGCATTGTTTACAGTCTTAATATTGACTTTAACATATACACACATCTAAATCTATATAAGGAAATTATATTTCTGTACTTTAAAACCTACACCCACAAGAGAGCTTGGTGGTTCGAGGGCAGCATCAGAAGTGTGTTATGTCCTACTTCTCTGATAGAAGCTCCAAGATGCATCCCAATACTGAAGTCAGTGGAGAACAAAACTTGTGTAAGGACAGGGCCTGCTACAGTCAATGAGGAAGACAGACAACACATATTGGATGACAGTGAGCTTTCTAATATGGCATGGCAGGGTGACTGCAACCAGGTGTGGGATAAATGGAGAGTTGAGGCATGTGGAAGGGAAATTGTGGTCCTAACCACCACCAGAAAAAATGAGGACAGAGCAGATAAGAATGAGAAGACAACCAAGAGGAAGTTGAATGTGTAACATGCAAACTCTTTTGTTTCTGTTTCTTTCCAGCTCCAAAGGGGTTGGAGAGTAGGAAGGATAGGAGAGTAGACCATACTATGTGTACATTGGTGAACACTACCTAAAACAGAGGACTCGGTTCTGTTACAGCTTGAATTCCACTAACAGTCTCAAATATTCAGAACAGTATAATTTATTATATCTATCCTAAATTCATACGGGTCTAGGCAAGAAAAAAAAATGGGTGTGAGATAACCACTAGCATGTGACCTCATGGCCCCACTGTTCAAAGGCAGGTTATTCGTGGTGTGACCAAGCCTGGAACTATGATTCTGTTGTTGTTTTAATGACACCGATTGTGTGTTGAATGTAGAACCTTGTATATACTAGGCAAGAACAAAACACTCAGCTATATCCCCAGCAATAAATGTTTTTAACCACCAATAATAATGATAGAATTAGCCAAGTGTTTCACTTAAAATATCTTTTCCGTTCTCCTTGTTTGACCATATATTAATAGTCTGGAAAGGTCAGTTTCATCTTGCAATATTTTATGCAGCCTACAGATAGTGTTTTAATGGTCTACTTTGAAATTCATTGTGTGTGTAAATATCAGATGTATGTGATATATACATCATATTGTGGGATATATGATAACACTGTGTGAAGATGTCTGCTTTACCTCACCTGCCTAAGTTCTGACTGGTTTAATAAGAGCTGAATCATCAATAGCTAAACAGGAGAGGACAGGTGGGACTTGCAGGGAGAGAAAGGGACTCTGGGAAATAATTTGAGATGCAGGGAGTTTGCCAGCTAGAAATGGAAGAAATCTAAGTTACTGTCCTGAAGAGAGGGAATAAACCATGTAGCAGGATGTATATTAATATAAGCAAGTTAATTTAAGTTCTAGGAGGTAGTTGGGAACAAGCCTAAGCTAAGGCCAAGCTTTCATCATTAATAAAAAGTCTCTCTGTCATTATTTGGGTGCTGGAAGTCTAGAGAAAGACCTGTTATAGCATACCACATACAAGTACAGGTTCTTATGCATGTGTGTATGTGTACACATATTTAGTCTGTAGTCATATCTGTAGTTTCAATCTCACAAAGTAAAGGTAAATTGAAGAGTAAAATATTAGGTGATTCCATTGCAAACTGATATTAGGTATATTCAATATACAAAATGTGCACCGCCCTAAGCATTGCAAGTGGGTGTAACTCAATGCTCTGTCTTCTACTGTCCTACATCACCCTTCTGATTTAAGATGTTTCATCTCTAGGGCATTTTCTTTATCAGAAATTCCTCTGATTCTCTGCCCTCTGCCCCTCCATCTCAGCGCCCTATGCGTAATCAGATGTTTAAAATAGACCACACCTGGAATACAAGTGACCATGTGGTTTAAAAGGGTTCTTTTCATACATGAACTTAATAGGGCTTTTCATAATGTTGGTCCAAAGGACCCTTCCTGTCTGGTTTGGAAATCTTTGTAGAAACAACACCCTGGTCATAGAATACAGGGTAAGGAAAGTCAAATGCCCTCTTGAGTAGGGGTTCTCAACCTTCCTACTTCTGCAACCCTTTAATACAGATTTTCATGTAATGGTGGCACCAAAACCATAAAATTATTCCATTGCTACTTCATAACTATAATGTTTCTACTGCTACAAACCATCACATAGATATCTGATGCACAGGATATCTGATATGCGACCCACAAGGGGTTGAGACCCACAGGTTGGGAACCACAGCTCTTTGAGGGTAACAACGTTTAAGATTCTGTTCTGCTACCCATTTTAAGAGGGCGTCTTTCAAGGTCTTTATACCCCTTCTCCTTCTCGAGGTGAAGTAGGCATAGCTGTCTGATTTAGTGACCCCCACACCCTGTGTGGCATTATCTTCAAAGCAGATCTTACTGAATTTTCATCCAGAAGTGTGGAATGTTATGATTCCTCCCTGAGTTAGAAGCTACGGTTAATGTCATCTTCGCATGCTTTACAATCTAAGATTGTAGGCAGATTCAAAATTTGGTCAAAACTCCCAGGACAGTAGGTGTTGGGAATATGACCTATGTAAATAAGGAAAGGCATTAATAACTACATTGGTCAGAAATAGTAAAGCAAATTTTCTGTGGGCTAGGAAATGTATGGACAAGTATGTAAAATGTAAAAGTATGGATACATGTGTGTTTACAATTGTGTTTGACAGAGATATCTGCTACTATAAAATGAGAAACATCACAGACTATCAGATGTGAGAAATAAATACTTATATTTCTATACTTCTTTATGGACAGGCATCAGTTGAAGAGCAGAGGATCTCTGTGATTAAGTCTGGTTTATTAAACAGGTGCAAAATAAAAACTACACTGACAATACAGAACAGAGCAGAATGCCGCCATGGGTCCAGCTGCTATACTGCCATTCTATCGCTGCTGCCTTCTAGTTCCCAAATGGGGGGTGGGGGATCTCTACCAAGCTAGAGCGGCTTGCTACTAGTTCCTCCAGCTCCCAAGAGAGCACCCTTCACCCCACCCTGGCCTTATATTTGGAGTCTTCAGGTCACATACCCCCAGAGAAGATCACACTCATTTGGGTTGAATCACCCCCCCACCCCAATAGGATTGGCTGTTAGATCAATACCCCCACAATAATCAGTTACCAAGACAGAGTTCTATAATATTGGGTCTAGGCTTTTAGGCTTCAAACGTCTTAGTTCTGTTTTATCGGACTGCTCTCCTGCTTTCTGAACAAATTCTCTTTCAAGGAAATGGAGTTACTTGTGTGTATTTGCGTGCGCCTGCACCTGGGACTGTGTACCTGTGGATGCAGATGCCATGGACAGACATGCCACTGGAGGTGGAGACACAGAGACCACCTGACCTAGCAGCTGGGGACTGAGCTCTGGTCCTCTACAGGAGTAGTGAACGCTCTTAACAGCCCAGTCATTGCTCCATGCCCCCAACACGCTTTCTCGCCAACCAGAAGGAAACAGTAATAAAGCAGAAACCCAGGATGGTGATCTATGCTTGGCTGTCTAATTTTTGCATAGTTGTTTCTCAGCAGGACCCAGGTAACCCTTTATATTCTCATTTCCCTGTGATATTTGTTTTAAAGCATGAAATCGATTATATGTACGTTAATATCTCAACCCCAGTTCAGTCACACTGAGCAACTGAACACAACACTTCACCCATTTATTCATCTGACACATGTGCGTTTTTCATAATCTGTACCATAAATATCTGTTTTAAGTGCAAGGAACATAAAGTCCCCTAAGACATATTCCCTATCCCTGCTGTCTAGGGTCTATGCCCTGTGTTCTGGAAGAAAACAAGTAACAAGGATGAGCAAATCAGTGGCGGTCCGTGCCTGCCGCGATACTCATTACACCGCTGATGGATTGAAAAAGAAACAAGGAGTCTGAGGTCTGAGTTGTGTTCATTAGGAAAACTGAAGTGTGGGGTGAGCCTCCCCAGACGAGGTTGGAAGCAGGATGCCTCTTCCCAGACCACAGGAACACCAAGTCATGTGACAGATGCTGTGCTTCATGGGATGTCCCTGACCCTAGAATCAGCCAATAGGGCTGCTGAGGATGGGGGAGGGTTCAAAAGAAGCACACTGCACAGACACCTTACCCGTGTTCACTGTAGACAATTTGTATCAGCCAAGCTGTATGTTCAGTCTGGGTGTCCGCCAGCAAGAAGTGTGTAAGGCCATATCCAGCCACAAAGAAGCATGATTTAGTTATTTTTATATGTGTATGCATATTTTGCATGTACTTACGTATGTATACTTACATGTGTTCCGGTACCTGCAGAGCCAGAAGAGGGCACCAGATCCCCTGACACTGGAGCTACAGATACTTGTGAGTTATCATGTGAGTGCTGGAAACTGAGCCAGGGTCCTCTGCGAGAACAGCAATCGCTCTTACCCGGGATGGGGCATCTCTGCAGCCCTTATAGTCTACATATTGACATCATGCTAAAGTACCCCTTACTTTGAATTTTGGGAAGTTACAAAAAAAAGTACTGTTGGAAATTAGATAATGGGAATTATTTTAGCTAAAGTCCATTCAACTACCATTCCTTGTGGCAATTTTTTTCTCAATTAACCAAGACAAGTATAGGTTTAATGGTATGCACATATGTAACTATTTCTGGAAACTGTAGTATTCGAACTGTGAAAATAGAGTAAGTTTAGCCCAAACCTGCTGCCGCAAATGGCCAACGCTGCCTTTGTACACAGTGATTTTTACTTTAAATTCTCTTGTAAACAAATTACAACTTGGCCTGACAGAACTAGACCCTTGTAACAGAGTAACTGAGTTCCTGTCAATCACAGCAGCCTATTCTCAGCGCATAACAACCAACAACTAAGTCTCAACCCGTTGCAGCATTTGATCTCCAGCTGGTCACAAGCTGTGCACTGATCTGACGTGTCCATCTAAGGAAAATGCCAGCTACAGCCAATCAGGACCCTTCTCTGCCTATAAACAGGACCTGTGCTTCTGACAGAAAGGGGCATTTTGAACCTCCTTGGATGGTTGCCCAGCTCTTGTTCAAATAAACTTTGTGAAAATTAACCCAGGTCTCAATTTTTCCTTTACCGATACCGTTAATTGTGGGACCCAGTTTTGTTTTGTCAAAGGATCCAGTAAGCTGAGCTTAGAGGAGGGGAGTAGAAGAACTTCACTTCATGTTTTTTGTTTGTTTGTTTTTAAAGCACTATGAGGACTTGAAAGCTGCACTCTAATTGTTAAGGCCTTTCTGTGACATGTGTGACATGCTACAAATAACAGAAGGTTTTTTTTATGTGTGTGTGTGTGTGTGTGTGTGTGTGTGTGTGTGTGTGTGTGCCCACAGAGGCCAGAAGAGCATGTGAGACACCCCAGAACTGGAGTTATAGTTGGCTGAAAACTTCCTAATGCGGGGGCCGGGAATCAAACTCAGTCCTCTGGAATTCCACTAAGTACCCCTAGCTGCAGAGCTCTCCCTCCAGCCTGCTTTCCAATTCTAAAGTGGCACTGTTACAAATCCACTCAGTCACAAAGTCATGTCTTTAAGAAAAGTGCATTGAGTGAGCTGTGTTCTGGGAACCACTGGAATGCGTCAGTGATAGAAATAGGTAAAGACTCCAGCTGTCCACCAGCTTATACCACAAGGTAGTCATGACAGGTAGAAATGGTCCATAAACAGAACACATTACTACAGGATTCCACCATAAACTAAACTTATAATTCAGTCCCATGCTAGTTCATTCTCACACAGGGTAAGATGTCCTTCAGCGAGGGAACCTGTGTCCAGTGATGTTGAAAAAGAAACCAAGACTGACCTTTTAAAGTTCTGTAGCTGAGTGAATGCTGCACAATAGGGACATAAGTAAATATTATAAAAGGCAGATTATTCCATGAGGTTTAAAAAAAGCATTACAAAGGTTTTCAGAAGACTCGGGGAGAAGATTTTTTTTTTTTACTTAAATAAATGAGATGACAAGAAATGGGGAAATGGAATATTCCATCAGAGAAAGGAAGTGCTAATTTTAAAGAGCTTAAATAATAGATGTGGCAAGTCTCACTTAAATAAAATATTTCAACTGTGCAATAAAAATACATTCCCAAGTTGAAAAATATATTCTTAAAAAAAAGAAAAAAGTGGCTGATTTCAAACCTCAAAGAATGAAAGCTCTGAGCTTTGACTATTCCAAAAGGAATATTTACATAAGGTTTTGTCAACTGTCTCCTTGTTTTGAGATTGTTTACTTTTGGTCTTGTATGCCTCCACTGACAGTTGGTGTCACTCAGCAACTGTGCTTTTGTAAAGTATAAATTAAAATTAAAATCTAATTTCCTTAGATTAGAGGTTGTTTCACTTGTTAGGTGAAATCACTTTTGAAATATAGGGCAATATTAGGTAAAGATGGATGCTGTGTCATAACTGCCAATCAAACCAAAAACCAAGGTTTGAAGGGAATCAATCATGAATGAAACACTCGGCAATGAAGGCCCCTGTTGTTAGCCTGATGTTTTCCTAAGGGCTGTAAAGAAAATATTAATTCACTCTTATTCTCTAAAGAAATGGGTCTTACCTAATTCTAATTTTTCAAGCAACAGATGTACAAACAAGGAGATTGAAGCAAGGATTGAGAAAAGCAAATGTGGACAGAAAATCTTTGCAACTCCGAGGCCATGGTAAGGCAACAAATACTGGACCAATTAAAAGAATGGACCTGAGCATTGCAGCTCATTTTTGTATCATGCTTCCCAAGTTACAATGTTTTTCACACACCATATTTTTTTTAACTCAAAACAATTCTCCACCTTCATTAATCATTATCTACTAGTCATTATTTTATTCATGAAAAAGGCACATGATATTCCACTATTGCCTATGGCTGTTGAACAATGGTTGTTTAAAATCCTTCCTAAGAAAAAGAAACATCATAGTATGGATCATAGGTGGAAATCAGGGATCATGGGTGGAATAAGATGATATGTGGATTGGTCAGGATTCTCTAGAGGAACAGAACTGGTATAATGAATGTGTGTGTGTTAATACATATATGGGATTTATCAAACTGGCTTACAGGTTATGGTCTAACTAGTCTAACAGTGGCTGCCTCCTGATGGAAAGTCCAAGAATCCCATAGTTGTTCTGTCCATGAGGCTGGATATCTGAGCTGAAAGACTTTCAGTATGTGCTGGAATTCCCAAGGAATTAACTTGCCAGGGAGAGTGAGGGCAAGCAGGCAAAGAGAAAATGTTTCTCTTATTGGTTAATGAATAAATCACCATTGGCCAGTAGGAAAGCAAGATAGGCAGGACTAGGAGACAAGGAGGATTCTGGGAAATGTAGTAGGTAGAGCCAAGATGTAGGGACTTGAGAGAAGAGGTGTGGACCCTCTCTCTGGTAAGATAAAACCCCCAGTATCTCTGTGTGTTATTTGGGGCTGATGCAGCTCTGGGACCAGGCTGGCAGAAAAGGGCTCCTAACAAAACATGCACTTTACATAGGCTGCCACCAATAGAATTAAAGGTGAATCTTCTCACATGAAATGTTTCAATTGGTGGGGAAATATATATATATATAAAATATTGATGAATAAAACATTGTTTGGCCAATAGCCAGTCAGGGAGCAGGGCTACCAGAAGGGGAAGGCTGGAGAGAGGAAGGGAGAGAGGCTGTGAAGAGACACCAAAGGTGTAACAGGTCTGGGCATTCTCTAGTAAGCCAAGACCACTTGAAAATACATAGATTAATAGTTACAGGTTAATAACTAAGAAAGAAGTATCCAGTAAGAAGCCTAAGCCATCAGCCAACAGTTTATAAATTATTATAAGTGTCTGTGTTTTTATTTGGGGCTTAGCAGTTATGGAACCAGGCTGGAAAGAAACTCCAGCTACACTCAATCAAGAAAAATCTCTCAAAATTGTACCCATACACTTGAATATTAGTTTTTCCAGAGGTAGTCAAGTTAACAACCAGGAATAGCCATCAGAGTATAGGAATGCAGTATAGGAAAGAATGTACTATATCACAGAAATTCTAAATATTTTCAAAAGAAGAACCCTTGGGTGTGTGTGGGAGCCAATAAGTGGAAAATAAATACAACATATTTAGAAACTACAGAGTTTAATGTACTCAGTGTAAAGTACATATTTGGGTACAGAGATAGAGAGATGAAGTTAGAGAGGTGGAAGATTGTTTTAAAAAGATTTTGTAATATGCAAAGTATTTACATTTTTCCAAATAGTTAATTGAATAGTAGCCAAGATTTGAGGCTAGGAACTGCTGTCAGATTCATACACAGATAGATAGATAGATAGATAGATAGATAGATAGATAGATAGATAGATAGATTATACACTATAGAGTCAAGAAGCTTATCAGAAAGTGACTGTAGGATCTGTAGAGATGACTCATTTGTTAAGAGCACCTCTTGTAGAGGACCTGTACAGCTCTCAGCATCCATACCTGGTGGCTTACTACACTCTACTACTCTAGTACCAGGGATTCTAATGCCATTTCCTGGCTTACTATGGAACCTGGGTGCACAGATGCAAACACAAACATAAATACACATATACATATATACATAGATAGACTGTAATGCTAAAGATCATCACCTGGAAAATGGGGTACATATTAAGGTCATGCACTTAGTTGGCGCTTATAAAAATATAAATTTTCATAGTGAGGGGACAAGAAAATTGGTCATTTGGGCTTCAGATTTGTGAGACATTAGAAAAGATATTTAGCTTTAGATAAATGATTTGAAAAGGGACGCCTTATCTATTCCACCAATGGTAGTGAGATCAATAAAAATAAAGATGTTTTCAAAGAAAAACTAAAAGTTCATAGTCTTACATATATAAAAAACTATTATGCATTGTCCAAGTAGATAAAAAAATAATTTTCTATTTGGCTTAGTTGGCTTTTGTCCCACAACTTGGGAAGGAGATTAATAAAGTGACAACTAAATTTATAGCTTTTAGCTTTCAGTTGATCCAAATCATTCAGGCTGATGACTTCATGTTCTTGGACAGGACTCTCACCCAGTTCCTGAACCCCAGAGGGTTGACAGTTTGCACAACATTTTTCCAGTCTTCTCTGTTGGAATATTATCATGTTTTCCCTCTATTACACTCTGAAGCTCTATTCCAACTCCTATCACTAGTATCTCAATCGTTTAAAAACATTGTGTTAAGGTTAAGCTATTTCCAGCTATTGTCTCAGAAGCGATTGGAAGTGCTGAAAAGACAAACTCAATATTAAGAATTCCCTTGGGGGTGGGGGGAAATTTCACAGTGGTCAAGTTGCTTGCCAGGAAGGAGTAATGAACAGAATTGGATCCTCAGAATCCACATAAGTTCTGGGTAGATGTGGTAGACCTCTGGTAATTCCAGACTCAGAAATCAAAGACATGTCTTCAGAATAATTTCTGAGTTTGACGGAGAGACCCTGTCTCGATGAGTATTGTAAAAGAACAATCAAGTGATGGGAGATGTCATTATGTATATATGTTTCTCATTCTGGTTAATGAATAAAGACTGTTGGCCAATAGGAAAGGAAGATAGGAGGGACTAGGAGACAAGGAGGAAAAAGGAAGTAGTAAGGAGGAGTCAGCATGGAGAGTCTGGAGAGAGCAGTACGTGGCAGTTGGCTCCGGGTAAGAAGACCACGTGGAAATACATAGATTAATACAAATGGGTTAATACTTAAGACAGAGCTAGCCAATAAGAAAGTATTAACTGGCCAACAGTACAATATCAAATACAGAGTCTCTGTGTGTTATTTGGGGCTGGCTCGTCGGCGGGACCAGACCAGTGGCGGAAGGCAGAAAAACAATACTCCTTACAATCAAGAATGAGCCTTTCAACACATATGCACATGTATTCCTACATACTCTTATCCACACACATGCATACATATGCACATCATACATGCATGCACACACATTCATGCATGTACGTGTTTGAAAATTGGGGAAAAGAGCAAAAAGAATTCTTTTGGGTTCCCTAAAGTAAATATATTAAGCTGACATACTACACTGAAAGGAATTTTTCTATGTGGGTTAAATATTGGTCATCCACATAATTGGAATGAGATGCTCTCATCTCAGTGCTTACAGACACTTGGAAAAATTACTTTCTTATTCGTTGAAAACACACTCATGGGCAGCTGAGCCCTTTGAAAAGTTGAGAATTAGACTTTGTCACTCTACAGCTCACTGAGTAAACTGACAGTCAAGCGAGCCAAAGGCTGATATGAATGCTACTGGGTTTGACAATCTGAGTTTCTTCAATCACAGTAGCACCCTTACACACACTCAAGCACACACAGACACAAATAAAAACAAACCTTAAAGTATTAGCATGTAAAGAAACATAGAATGCTTATTTGCTGGATATTAGCACAATAAAGACATTTACTTATTAGCTGTTTTTCTGTTTACTGTTTATCTCTGGTAGCTATAAACATATCTGTTACATGGATACAGTCACTGAGTATTTGTTGAATAAACAAACACAAAAAGCATTAAGACTTCCTACTGTGGTCCCAAACTCGTCACTTCTTCAGGTGTGTTTTTAAAAAACTCAGCCAAAATCTACTACATGAAAAGTTGGAATTTTAGCATTTCTTGGGCACTAATTCAAATTTCATAGAAAATGCTAAAAAGAAAGTCAGGTACCAAATTGGGCTACCTTGGGAGAAGTTCAACAAAAGGGGGACAGTGGGAATAAAAACAAGTATAAAATTCGAAGGTGAAGGAAAGAGAAAGTGTGAATGTGATAGAGTTCTCACCCATCAGAGGTACCAGCTGTAGCCTGAGTGTTTAGGTTATTGTGTCCATTGTCCTAAGGTCCCTGCATAGATGTGTACTCTGCCCAAAGGGACTATGAGTCAAGTATTCTACAGCAGTTTTAGTTTTAACTAGAGATACTTGAGAATGAAAAGTCCTCCCATCCTTGACGTTTGAAGACCGCATTGCTGGGATCCACCTCCACGCTCAAACCTTGAATCATTTATTTTATGAAGAAGGTGTAAACATTTCTGTTCTGCATTGTAGCAAAAGCCAACAAAAGCTCGATTTCCTTGTGAGGATTTGCTGATTACATCTGGCCAGATGGCGCCTACATCCTGTATTTCCTCCCTGTACTGAGTTTTGATGATCCTCAGCTGCACAGCCGCATGGACCACTTAACCTTTTCCCATGGACCTGTCAGCTGGGCAGAATGATTCCTTATGGATCAAGCCCTGGACAAGTTATTTTATAGAACTGTGTTCAGAGCAAGGATTAAAAAGAATTCAAGAATAATGACTGATCAAACAGAATGCAAATTTAGAATGAATGGCCTATTTTGTATTTGTTTTGTTGTTGTTGTTTTCAGTGTCTTGAACTAGCAAAATGGCTCAGTGGATCACAGCACTTGCTGCAAGCAGGCTTAATAACCAGAATACCTGAGTTCAAACCCTGGGGACCACATGATGGAAGAAAAGGACCAGGTCCTGCAAGTTGTCCTCCTGCTCCCGTACACTCATGTGTCCGTGCACATGCATGCACACAGTACAATAAATATTTTTCAGAAAATACAGATTTTATATGTACAGTACTTGGCAAAGTGCCTTGTTGTGTGTTTACTGGTTTTTAACAACTTTTCAAGTCTGAAGTTAAGTTTTATTTTATGTGTGTGAGTGTTCTGCTTGTATGTATGTCTGTGAACCACTTGCGCGCCTGGTGCCCATGAAGGCCAGAAAAGGGCATTGGATCTCCTGGAATTAGAGTTACAGATGATTGTAAACTGCCATATGGGTGCTAGGAACCAAACCCCAGGCTTCTGGAAGAACAGCCAGCGGTCTTTTAACAGTGGAGCCATCTCTCTAGCCCTAGCATTTATTACCTCCACTATTATGCATCATTAAAAATAATAATTGATAGCTGACCTGTTGCGTGTGTGTGTGTGTGTGTGTGTGTGTGTGTGTGTGTGTAATGTGAAGATTTACTATTCATATGTAATATCTATCAACATATACAATTATAATTGATGGGTGCTTACTGACAGAATGTGTTGTTTTTAGAAAAGTCTGTTTTTTTTTAATCTTATTCTTATGTTTTTTTTCTGTCTCAGTTATCAAGAGTCACTTGCTACGTGAACATAGTTAGCGTGCATTTTTAGATGGGAGATGCCTGATCTTGCAACATTCTCTCCCCTCCCTGCTTTCCCCAGAACCCTTCAGGAATGTTTTTAGATTCCAGAATTATTCCTCTTATCCCTTCCACCGACTTCCTTGATCTTGTGAGAGATGATGTCTTCTATCTCTGTTTGCTTCCCTACGTCTTTTCCTTTGGGAATTTGTTGCATGCTGTCTGTAGTGATAACTCATTCCAGGAGGGGGGTCTGAGTAACATCTGACTCCCCTGAGTACAGCTAAAGCCAGCAGATTAGCATTTTACAGGAAATTTGTAAGGACTTTGGGAGAAAACCCCAGAATTTTACACTCTGGAAACTATTCACACATCAGCACACACACACACAAAATCACTGAAGCCTGACTACACATGTTATCTTTCCCAAATGTCACACGAAGTAACTCTACTGGCACCTTGAATAAATCCACCATCCCTCCCTCCTTCCATCTTGCTACCAAAGGACCAGGCAATTACTTCCAGTTTCGCTCCAAAAGAGAGGTTTGTGGGAGTAATTTCTATCAACCTTTCCCACAGTAGAATAAAAAAAACCCTTTACATTTTTTATCTTTTCTGTTTTTGATGCCAGGGATTGAACCCACACAGGAGGCCAGTGCTCTGCCACTGAACTACTTTCCCAGCCTCTGTGATTTTCACTGCTTAAAGAATTGCGTTGACCATCATCAGCATCTTTGTTGCAGAAGGGGATACTGACCTCTCCCTAAGGGAGCATGTATCATTCCTGTGTTAGAAACGCAACTCTCAGCTTTGAAATAACATTGGTTCCCATCATTCATTCTCAGCTCTACACCCCTACACACAATGAAGTAACTGCTGTGAACAAATCTGGGCATGTGGCTTGCTGTTCAGCTAGGCTAAGGGTACACTTCCTGATGGTGTGGGGCGTGCCCCTGCTTTCCACCAAGGGATGTTTCAGCTCTAGTCTCATCAATGCTAATAGAAAGACTAGTTCATTTCTAAGAAAACTGTAAGACAAGAATCTTGTGAATGCATTTTTGTGCTTCACTTACAAAAATGTCATCGTAACAATTTCATAAAGTGTTAGAAAATGTTTTAGTGAAATGTCAGGAGCAAACAAACTAATATCTAACAGCCGAAAAATCCTCTGGGTCTGCATTTCCAAATGCTTGAATCATGTGTAGACATTTGGAGAAAACTAATACTTGGAATTCATCTCCAACAATTCTGCTTTATGTGGTGAGATGTGATATGTCGCCAGAACCAGAGTTTCTGCATAAAGCTCAACAGGCAATTCTATCTGAAGCCACAACTGAGAAACTCTGGTAGGAATTGTGTGTGTGTGTGGGGGGGGAATGCATGTGCTTGTATTTATGTGTGCTTGTGTGTATGCATATGCTTGCATGTGTGTATGTATGTGTCTGTATGTGTTTGTTTATATATATGTATGTATGTATGTATGTGTGTATGTCCACGTATATGCATATGCCTGTGTATGCATGTGTATGTACATCTATGTGTTTGTTTGTGTGTTTGTGTGAGTATTTTTCAGAATCTGAGAAAAATTTTACTTACACTCCTTTTCTCGGACTACTAGAAGACACTGCCTCTTTGTGTGAGACTATGCATTTGGTTGTGGGTTAGAAGTTCTATGTAAACCTACTGGGAGTGTTTGGTCAGTTGTTTATGGATTTCTTTCTCTGCACCCTATTTGTTATTGAAAGCGTGGTTTTAAAGCTTCATACTATTATTGCATTGACCTCAGAGTCTTTTTGAAGATCCACCAGTTATGACCTAGGCAAATATATAATGTGTTTGAAGTTGTATGTAGGAAAGGTATATTAGGCACAATCATGACCAGGTTATTGTTTCATTTGGAAAAGCATGACATAAGGCAATGTAAGTCACTCTTATAAATCCCATATATACATATTCATTTTATCAGATCTGTTCCTCTAGGGAGCCCCAATATACTATGTATAATTATTTTACACATTTAGATGTTTTGAATTTTGAATATGTATGTGCATATATGCACAATTACTATGCCTTTCTGTTTAACTGCCCTCCTGTTATCTCATGGGCTTTGAATCTTGTAACGATGTCTGCATTTTCTGCTATTACACTTATACATCAGCCTTCCTTTGACCACTGTTCATGCACAATGTTTGTCCCTATCTTTCAACTTAGCCCAGCTATACCCTTCCTCTGAAGTAAGTGTTCTATACACAGTGTGCCAATGTCTCCTGCTTATCATCCACTCAGCTACTCTATGTTCTGTGGTTGGAGATCTTAAACCATTTATCCTGAAAACGGAGACTTTCTGTCAGTACCCAGACACTTTGCAGACCAGGAGAAACTGGAATCATTTAACACGGGGTACTAAAAACACATGCCACTCAAAATACTATCCCCAGAGAAAATTAGCAGATGGTGAGGTCTCAAAATAATAACTGGTTTTAGAGTTGCCCTCCCTTGTAATGTACTGAAACACTTTAAACGATTGTATTAAGTGCTTCGTCAGGTAATCCATTCTATGGGCTTTGCCAAAAACATAACTACAGATATTGGACACTGGATCTCCAGCTGGTGGTATTGTTTGGGGGAGTCTTAGGTGGTACATCCTTGACAGAGGAAGTAGATCACTGGGGTAGGGCTTTGAGGATTTAAAGACCTCTTCCAGTTAGATCTCTTGTTCGTGCTGTGCTTGCATTTAAAGATGTGAGCCCTCGGCTTCCTGTCCCTGCCATTGGCTACTATGTCTTCCTGCTGTGAGGGATTCTCCAAACATACCCTCTCTTCTATAAGTTGCCTTGGTTATAGTGCTTTATTTCAGCAACAGAAATGTAACTACTACACACCCATTGAACACCACAATATTACAGAAAATAGTTTCACTTCCCTGAAAGTCCTCTGACTCCTACTTGCTTATCTGTCTATCTTACTGGCCCCATAGGAGCAGACAATACCAGGCCTTTCCTGGTTGATTTTCTTCCTTTAGAATGCTATCAGCACATACCTTTCACAGGCTGGCTTCTATCACCAAGAACATTCATTTCCCTTTTCTCCATGTCTGATAAATCTGATAAAGCTTTCCATTCATGTTTGTGTATGAGTCGAATTCTTCACCTCTTCTGGGGGTGTTCCAGGGAACATGGTTACTGAAATGAGTGGTCAGAGTCTGCTTAGTTTTTTTTTTTTTGTTTGTTTTTTTTTTTTTTTTTTTTTTTTTTTTTTTTATGATGAACAGCCAGCAAGTCTTCCAGAGTGACTGCTCTAGTCTGCATTCTCAGCAATGGTGATGGTAAGTCCTGCTCCTCTGCATGTTCACCAACACTGCCCCTTGGCAGTGTTTCGATCTGGGTCATGGTGGCCAATGTGGAGGGGGTGACTTCTCAGTTGTTATAGTTCGCTTTTCTGTTGCTGTGATAAAATATTTGGACTAAAAGAAAATAATGGAGGAAGTGATTTATTCATCTTATACTTCTATGGCAGGTCATGGCAGAAACTCAGGGCATGGATCTGAGAAGAAACTATGAAACGCTGCTTGCTGCCTCACTCTCTGGCTTGCTCACGCTCTTAGCTACATTCCTTATGTAGCCCAGAGCCATCCGCCTAGTGATGGCACCACCCACAATGCGCATCAATCCATGACCAAGACAATTTTCACATACATGCCCACAGAGCAGTCTTTTCTGGATAATTCATCAACTGAGGCTCTCCTGCCAGATGACTACAGGAGGCATGAAGCCGGTAATGAAAACTAACTGCGATATTAGTATTCTGGGTCGAACTAAAAAGTTCGAATATGTATTGCTAATACTATATCTTGTCAGTGTTTTGGATCCAGACCAATTTCAGTAAGTACAAAGAGAGCTCTGAGTCTTAAACTTGTACCAAGCCACAATGAAAAACTAGCTTTACTGATTCATACTGCCCTGCTTTTATTTTCTGATGCTAGGGTTTTATTTCTATGTTCTAACTAAGTTACTTTCTGATTTATATAGGGTAACACAGAAAAAAACACTTGATTTCATGGTCTGACCACTTAATGATTTCTGAGGCATAAAATGAATTTATTTTCTGCTAGATGAGAGATGTCAGACAATTTGATTTAGTGGCCTTTTTTGGTAGCTCTACTAAAATCAATGGAGAAAATCTTCCATACTTCTTCCCGAGAAGAAGGCAAATTGGAAACCAGATCAGTGTTTCTCAAGGAAGACAGTATCTATACATTGAATTTTGTCTGGTGTATAATGCTGGGATTTGGGTTACAAACCCTCCCCCTCCCTTTTTCCCTCTCCCTCTCTCCTCTCTTTGTGTAGCTGTGAAAAGCGTTCAGCTCTCAGCATGTGTGAAATACTTTCCTACACTACAGAGTATTTATATGTTATATTTAAAAAAAAATCTAAAATTAAGGTCTCTTCTGATAAGAAACTAACAAATACAGACATAATTCTAATATCCACTGAAAACGAAGGCATGAGACTTCATTTATTTAAATTATGCAGCCATTTGAAGGAAGAGAAGTTGAGGGGATAAAGACAGGGAAAAGGGTGTAGGGGAAGGGGGCGATGAAGAGGGCCAGGAGGAAGGGGAGAAGGCTATCTCAACAAATCTGTGGCTAAGAGCTCTCTAGGCTCTGAATGTACTGTCTTACAGGAATAACACTGTTCTGAACTAGCAGTTTTGTTGAGTTGTTAAGAGCACTGGTTGCTTTTCCAGAGGACACAGATTTAATTCCTCAGTGGCTCACAACCCTCTGTAAGTCTAGTTCCAGGGAATCCAATGCCTGTTTCTATCCTCTGTTGGCACCAAGCAGTCACATGGTGTAAACACGAGCATTGAGGCAAACATTCATGCACATAAAATTATATATGTATGTATGTATATATGTAAATTCATAAGTAGATATTTTAAAAACAGGTTTATATTTTGAAAAAAATTAGAGCAGTTTGGTAATTTTGGATTTAAAAATTCCCCAGAATGATGTCACCTTTTATGTTAATCAGTATAGAAGACAATAATACCTTTGTGTTGATTTGTTTTCTCTTGACAGTATCTGCTCCTGAGTTTCCTCAGCTTCTCACAGGGGATGATCCTACCCTTCTCGAACATCAGCCCTTCCACAAACCTGGGTCCTCCTGGGCTCCATTAGTGCCACCCGCTGCCTTGATGATGTCTAAGAAACATTCCCAACATTTCAGTAACTACACAGTTAAGTTTGCTTGCACAAACAAAGTGTGTGTGTGTGTGTGTGTGTGTGTGTGTGTGTGTGTGTGTATGAATACATGCATACATTCTACACTATACATTTCCTTCATACACCTTCTGTGAAGGCCCTCCCTCATGTTTTAGGATGCCTACAGTACAGAAACCATGTCCTTGCTTGTTTTGGAGTAACTCTATGTCCCTTGTCTCACTTCATGTTCAGGTATCTCACAGGCAGAGGCTGTGACGGCCTTTGCTCAAGCCCGTTTGCAATGGTCATTGTGTAGCAAACGGCCTTGGAAGACAGCACTCCTCCCTCTCTAGAGCAGAAGGCAGATTTGTGTACAGTCAGCAGAGTAAAGATAATGGCTTCCTCTCTAGTAAATTTCCCTTTGTTTCCTTGTAGCGCCTTCTAGAAGATACAAGGCTGTTTGAGTCTTGGTTTCTTGGCTCTGATTAAAACTCTCTCATATGAACAAGATCACCTGGCCCCTTTTGCATGGGCCTCTCTCTGAAAAGGTTGGCGAGGGGAGCAAATGCCACCATGAAGGTCACACTGCTTGATTTGCTGTAATAAATGGCCCTTTGTCTCTGACTTAAGGATCTTGGGTCCTCTGCCAGTACCCATGAAACCATGACAGTCTGATTTGTTAATGTACAATCAAGATGACAATTCATATCTCACCGCAACCTTGCTAATTTTTTCAAAGCTATCAGGGAGCCAACCAAAGCCCTTTCAGAGAAATGTGGAAAAGAGGGAGAAAGCATAAGCAATTAGTGAGATGACATTTCAGATATACACGTAAGGAAAGGGAGCCCCAAAGGATCTCTATACCTGGACAGAAGTCTACAATTATCCAGTGGAAAAAGCAAGAAAAAAAAGTACAACAAAATCTGCTTGAGAGATAAACACTGTACCTAGGATACTTCTGTACACATTGAAAGAACCATTGAACTAATTCTGTAGGGTTTGTGGTCCCGAAAGTCAGGAAGCAGAGTTCCTTCTTTGAAAATCCCCACAGCACAGTTACACATAGTCCTTAATGGACATTGCTCCACTAGAGCAGAGTTGGTTACTAGGAAATTGACCCCAAATTCACACTTATCTCAATAGGTGGTTGAGGATTTCCTTTTGTGTTTATCTAAAGATTCTCTAATGGGCCAAGGATCTGGTTTTCAAGAAAGAAAAATCGGCTGAGAGGCTCCTGGAGTAACATGGAAAAAAGTATTCAGTGATTCTTCCCGAGGAACCAGACTCATCAGCTCAGGCTTGTGGGACTGAAGATGTCATTTAGATGGTGAGAATGGTATCAGAGGACTGAGTCGGAGTCTTTTCCCTTTTCTGTAATTCAAGATGAAGAAAAATTCATGAAAGCATGCCATCACCCCAGAACAAGAAGAACACTGGGTAACTATACAGCACTGAGATACTTTTCAGGTTTAAAATAAACCTGTTTGAAAAGTGCAAATGAGTTGTGTAAGCAGAAGCCTGCAAAAAGGTAGCCCTGCTGTATTTGAGAATAAATAGTATTTAATTAGAATTATAAGCCCAAGTTTAAGAAAAAAGGGATGTCATTTAGGTCTGCAATGTAATTGTTCAAGGCAGCTGGTCAGTCACATCAGTGGATTACAGGATCCTAGCCACATAGGTGGCATAGAAGATCAATGTCATCTGTGAAGACACTCGGAAGATTTGGGGAGCATGGCCAGAGGCTCATGGAAACCAAGACCCCTCCCTGCCACACCTACCCAAGGAATAAACACACAATGAGAATGATTTGAAGTCAAGTCTCGACATCTTGACTCCTACATCTCCCAGAATCCTCCTTGTCTCCTAGTCCCGCCTATCTTGTTTTCCTATTTGCCAACAGTGCTTTATTCATTAATCAATAAGAGAAACATATTTAAAGAATGACATCTCCCATTCCATTAGTTGGAATTGGCACCTGATCTCTACACATGCATTATGGTACAAGTATACCACAAATAAATAGATAAATAAATGAAAGGGGAATTTTTTTGTAATAAAAGCATTTAAAAATGGATTGCTTTTCTCCCTCCCTTCTTTTCTCCTCCCACTGTGTCCTCTTTTTGCCCCAAGAGACAATATTCACTTTTGTGTGTCATTTTACAACCTTGTTATATCAGTCACTGTATTTTACTTTCTTTTATGCTTTCTTTGAAAAAGCTTCACTAACCTTATTTGTTCATTGTATTCAATCAGTCTTTAGCATGTGTTTCCTTCATAGGAAAACCATGTTTTTCAACCTTTGAACATTCTATCCTGGCATTGTTGAAATGTTAAAGCAATAGCATAGATGTCCAACCTTTGACCTATAGATGTATGGCTAAAGATTACTTAATAAATACAAACAACCTACATGTTGGGCTCACCATGTGCATTTTTGTGGACTCTTCTAACTTAATGGCTTTCTACCTTATTCCAAACTCTTCATAAAGCACAGTATTTTATGTGGTCTCTAAGACTTTACCTGACTATATAAGTTCTTTGCATTTTAATGTTGAAAATAGGTTTTAGGATATTGGAACACAGAAATTGTATACATGCATGCTGTCTAGTTCTTACAGGTCACTAAAAACTTAAATGTTTATATATTTTGCAGCTTTATAAAGCTATCTCTCATAAAATTATTTGCTTAAAGAATCCATATATTACCATTATAATCCATGCTATTAATAACTAATAAAATGTTGAGAAGTATGACATTCGAATCAATGTGGGTAAGGTTATTATTATTTTGTGGAGGTATTGGAGGTGTGTGCTATAGTGGTCTTATGAATATCACATAGCAGGTATGGTAGCTTACATTTGAAATCTCAGAATTTGAGGGACTAATGTAAGTGGATTGCAAACATTCAAGGTCAACCATTAGTCTGACTACCACTAGTTACTACAGTACAATTGTAAATGGAGAAAAAATTAGTTCTGGAACCTCAGAAGTCTGGATGAAGCAACAGTAAACCCCCCAACAAAGAAGAAATGCTTGAAGTGCTTTGTCAGAGAGAAGAAAATCAGAGAAGCTGAGAGGAATGAACTTCTTCAATGACTCTCTCATGTAAGGATGGAGTCCTATCAGAGGACTAGAGTCCATGAGAGGGACCAGAGAATCACACATCCACTGAGGTTCCCTTACACATACTAGCATGGGGAGCAGGAGTATTACTCAGTTCAGTGGTGGCTCTCCTCTGTCAGGTGGGGGTGACACTTACACAGGCAGTCACAGAGTGAGGCTTATTAGCAAACATAGGACAATTCTTAGGACCATCAAGAAACCCATCATCTGTTTTTTTCTAATTGATCCTAACCATAATTTCTAGACATCCACGTAATTCCATACAATTTGGGATAAAGTCTTATTCAACTACATAGAAGAGATTAATAAAGCAGCAGGCCACACTTTCATGTTGACCAGCAAGACCAGAAGATGAGCTGAGAAGAAACTAAGCCAGGGCGACCCATGGGGACCTGTGTAGATGACTGTAATCATGGTGTCGTTATGAGAAAAAGCCTTGGGCAGCACCAAATGTTCTACTCAGGAAGAGTGGAGGGACAATAAGAGTAGAGTAAGTGCATGAATAAAATGTCAAAAGCTTTTTCTCAGTTACCACAGCTGAGAAGATTGTCTAACTTTACAACTTGCTTTAGTCAGGGTTCTCTAGAGCGATGGTTCCCTCTACCCCTACAGGGGTCACATATCCTGCTCATCAGATAGTGACCTTACCGTTCATAACAGTGGCAAAATTACAGTTATGAAGTAGCAATGAAATAATTTTATTATTGGGAGTCACCACAACAGCGTGAGGAACTCTGTTAAAGGGTTGCAGCATTGGAAAGATTGGTAACCAATCCTCTAGAGGAACAGCAATGATGGACTGACTGCATATTAAAGGGGATTTATTAGACTGGTTTACACGGTGCGGTCTGGGTAGTCCAACAACAGCCATCTCATGCAGGAAGGCTGGGGATTCACTTCACAAGGCTGGAAAGCTACTGTATACAGTCTACGTCATGATCCCATAGAGGCTGGTTCTACTGTCATCGAAGGAACACTGTAGAATAGATGAACTTGCCAACAATAGTGAGGGCAAGCAGGCAGAAAGCCAAGTTTCCTTCTCTGTGTTCTTTTGTCTGGACCGTCACCAGAGGGGCTGCCTACAGTTAGTCTTGATTCAAATAACCGTGTCAAGGAAGTCCCAACGGTTTGGGTTTTGGTTGATTCCAGTCAGTCAGACTGGCAATAAAATCTAACCATCACACAGGTCTTTAACAAAATGGGACCATATAATAAAGTGGAAAGTGTACAGCTCACTAATTTCCTGAGACCATTCCTAAATGTACATCTTATTATCAGTCCCAGCTGTTGTACCCCTCAGAGCAGAGAAAATCACCTGATACTTCAAGAACTGTCAGATTTAACATGAGTTCATTTGATGCCCCTGTACCAAGGAGAAACGAGGCACAAGCTGTTGTCCCACTAGGTCTCCGCAGAGGAGACCTTTATCAGCAGTCTCTCATGTCAAGAAACACATCACCATGTCTTTTCTAGTTCATCCTAACCACAATTTATAGACAACCATATAATCCCATACAATTTGTGATAAAGTCTTATTCAGCCTTTTAATATCTGGAATGGCATATTTATTCCATTATTTTTCTCACAGCAGACACACGGTGACTATTATGTACAAAGAAGTCTAGTGTTAGGCATCACCTGCTGCTCTTTTCTGACATCTCTGCGCCTTCTGTTTGCTTCGGAACGGTCACATTTAATTCTTCTGTTTTTTAGGTTATGACCCATCGATGGGCTCTCGGTTTCTTATAGCTTTGCCATTTGACCTTGCCTGTGGTTTCCTAACAGTGCCTGCTTTCCAAATCCAGTCACCAGGCCCCTGAGACTACAGAGTAGTCTCTAGAAAAACACTCTGTGTCTCCCCATGTGGTAGTGAAGTTACTTTAATGAAAAACATATATGCCTGAGGACAGATTCCCATGAAACCCTCTGGAACAACAGCTTATTTCTCTACCACAGACCTACTTGCTACACAGACATGGGTGTCTGAAGATGCCATCACTGGATCTTTCCCTGAAACCTATCAGTATTGACATTCCATGGCATCCTGCTGAGCATAGTGACACACTCCCTTAAGTCCAGAAGTTCAGGACCAACCTGGGTTTTAAGAGACCTTGTTTCTAAAAGGAGTTTTACAACATCAGAATATGTCACCATTCCCTTCTTAATCCTCAACCCTCTCCAGCCACTGTCTTCAACAAAATACAACACTGAATATTTTTGCTTTAATCCCTCTTCTCATATTTTCAGCTTAACTTAATCCTCTTTGGCCTTCTGGCCTTGCCTATGAAAACAGCTCTTCTTGATGTCAAGCAGCCTCCTGCTGCTATGTGTTTTGCTGAGTTCTCTATTCTGTTATCCTGAAGTCTTTAAGCAGCATCTATAGCTATGGATTCATCTTCCTTAAAATGTCTCTATCACTTGGCCTGCAGATACCAACGTCTCCTGCTTTTTCTCCAACTTTGTATGCATTCTCTCTACTTTTATCTTCAATCCCACTCTAGCTCAGTCTTTGGCCTCATCTTATCTAGCACTAGGACCTCCCCTGGAGAGCGTATCCAGTCTTGGAATTTTATATATCAACCCTAAGCCAATGAAACACTTCCGGAGCTCTAGCCCTCCACGGCTAGCTGCTTACCTTGTGTCTCCGAATGGAATTCCTAATCTCTAAAACCTCCTTCTCCAGTCTTTCCCATTGTAGTAATTGGTGATTCTAACTTCTCACTTCCTCATGCCAAGGAGCTAGACCCTTGCCCTGCCTCTTTCTTTTCTATGGCATATCAAGTGTCTTGACACATCGTAGCAATTCTGTTTCAAATATATATCAAGAGAATAAGCACTTTTGACAGCTTTATAGCTAATAGCTCAGCCGGCTACCAGCAGTCCTCACTGAACCACTGTAATAGTTCCCATGTTTGACGGGGGCCACTCCACACACTACTTTATTAGCAAGTAGTGAAAATAATTTGTATAGTATACAAACTGAATTTGTTCATTCTTCTGCTCAGAGCCCACTGGCCTTCCAATCTCAGAAAATTCTAGGCTCCTGGGATCATATTCTTCCCATCCCATTCTATGGAACACTGTGCTATCTATCTTTGAAGTGCTATAATGGGATGTCTGGCATTCCACTCATGAAGAAAATGGGGACTGCTGAGCTCATGATTTTTCAACCTGAAGGTCGTGGATGAAGATTTTACAGTGAATGGCAGAGAACAGGAGCAGTCGGGGCCTGCTCCTTCAGCAACCCTCACCACAGCCTTTCCTAGATGTCCCCAGTGGCCCAAGGATATTGCAGTAGATGCCATCTGAGGTTCTACCACCTTCCAATAGCATCACTCTGGAGACCGAATACCCACTAACAATGCACATCCTTTTTCAGGACCAGCATCACTTCTAACACCCTAGGGGCTGTGCACATGAGTTCATTCTTGAAACCGGTAATGGTGGCCGCACCCCCTTTGGGCATGGCTTCAGGTGCTGATGGAAGCTGACAGAGGAAAGCATGAGGTGTGGTCTCTCTCTCACCCCCGCTCTTCCTCTTGGGTTATGGATCTGATCAGAAGGGCAGAGACAGGCTCTGGTGGTTCTTTATTATTATGTGTATTATGTGCGTTAAGTTTTTCCTCAATGAACACCCATTTATCATTTATCTTGGGGCTAGTGAATTAATTAACCCTTGCCTTCATCCTCTCTGTCCAGGTATCTGTATCTCTCCCTTCTCCTTCAAAACTCTGGCCAGATGTTGGGTGAAGACACAAAACAGAGACAGGGGAAGAGACCAGGGTCCCACAGTCTCATTTGAGGGCCTATCCCTAATGACATAAAACCACCCAGTAAGCCCCATCTCCTAAATTCTCCTCCTCCAAATGATATCAAACTGGAGACCAAGCCCGCACACATAACTGATAGCATGGAGCTACCTGTTGCCATTCCTGACCCACCGTGGTGCACTGCAGCCCCCACAAACTGTGAGCCAGAACAAGCCCTCCCTCACCCAAGTCCTTTCTTGGAGTTAGGTCTCCATCTTGGAGCTATTGTACTGACTTTAGTTGTCTTAGATTCTTCTTAAAATTAAACACCCAAAAAAACAGATGATGTAGATGATGCCAGTGTTGCAACACAAAAACAATTATCACTCATAATATAATTGACTTTCCCAAGGCTGCCAGTGATTCCTGCCTACAGTTTTGGGTTCTATGACAAAATTCAATAGAATCTGCTAAACTCAAGAGATACCCTTTTTCTTTTCAAAATCCTGTCTTTTAAACTTAAATGTATTTTATTATTATTATTATTATTATTATTATTATTATTATTGGTTTTTCAAGACAGGATATCTCTGTATTGATTTGGAGCCTCTCCTAGACCTAGATTTGTAGACCAGGCTGGCTTCGAACTCACAGAGATTCACCTGTCTCTGCCTCCCGACAGCTGGGATTAAAGATGTGAGCCACAAATACCCAGCTTTATTTATACTTATTATTATTGTGTTTAGGTAGAAGCCCTGCCAGTGACCATATATACCCAAAAAAGGGTCAAGGTGTTGAAGACCTCCAGCTTGTTAAGACCAACATATACTGATAATCCTAGCACTTAGAGGCTGAGGCAGTTCGATTGCTGAAAACTCAAGGCTGGCATGGGACATATAGAAAAACAGCATTCCATTAAACAAACAAGTAACTAAAACATCAGGATCACTTCACTGTAGAATCTCCAAGATGTCAGTCATCCTGCAGTGATTAGCAGACACATGGTAGAAATAAAGGTGTTTTATCACTTACAGGTGTCAGAGGGTTCACAACACTCCTGCCAGGCACATACAGAGGACAAAGAAAGTAGCCAGGAAAGGGAAGACCCAGGGGCCAAAACATTGCTAAGGCCAGGGAATTTTCTGTGAGGTGTTTCAGTAGGTAAATTTAAAGTCAGCAGACATGAGGTGTGGGAAATTGTTCAGTAGCTGAGAGGCCTGAACGTGAGGGGCAGTATGTGATACAGCAAGGGAAGGAGTCCGTCACAGGGGCGGCAGGGTGCAGGGAGGCGGGGGGGGGGCGATGCGGGGGGAGCTGTACCTGGCTGAACTGAATAAGACTGGACAAAAGTGTGGAAATGGAAACTGTATCAGGCAGAATGAAGACTTCAACTTCCTGTCTGAGAAAATCCAGTTTATACACAACATGGATTCCAAAGTCACAAAAAAATTACGAGGATTGACCACATAAGTATAAATACATGCATACACAAATGGCGGGTATTATTTTAATTCTGGTTTTTCTATTTCATCCTATTCAAATCAGTCTGAAGTAGCAAGATTCCAATTTCATGATCACGAACAACATTTTTAAACTCTTGACATGCATTGATGCAACCCTTTGCTGTGTTCTTTTATATACACGTTTGCCCATAAAATAAAAAACAAGTTAGGGCTTTTATTTTATGGGCTGAGTTATCACAATGTGACCTAAAACCCCACAGAATCAGTACAAACTCTATTAGAGGGTGCAGCTGAGTCTGCAACTTGATTCATAACACAGCATGTGACACCACACTTTGTTTCAAATCCATTAAAAAGTAGCTCAAGGACCGGAAGCTGGGGAGCTCTATCTGATAATAAAGTGCTTGCCTTGCAAGCAAGAGGAGCTAAGATTTATTCCCAAAACCCATGTAAAAATGTGGGCCCTGGTGGAAACCCCAGCACTGGAGACAGAACGATGCTTGGTTCTCACTGGCTAGCCAATGTAGTCAAATTGATGAATTTGGACAGGCTTCCTAAGGATGACATCTGAGGTTGCCTCTGGCTTCCCCATCATTTACATGTATGATTTTGAAAATAAAAATAGAGCCATTATAGGTTTGAAGAGAAATCTAACTCTAGAGAAATGTCCAGAGATCTACAAGGATAACCCCAACTAACAATCTGAACAACAGTGGAAAGGCTACCTTAAATGCCCTTCCCTGATAATGAGACTGATGACTAACTTATCCACCATCATAGATCCTTCATCTCATAGCTGATGGAAACAGAAGCAGACATTCACAGCTAAACACTGAACAGAACTCCTGGAATCCAGTTGCAGAGAGGGAGGAGTGATAAGAAAATGGAGTCAAGACCAGGCTACAGAAACCCACAGAGACAGCTGACCTGAACAAGGAGGAGCTCATGGACCACCAGATTGACAGCTGGGAAACCAGCATTGGACTGACTCAGACCCCCATGAACATGGGTCTCAGTTAGAAGGCCTGGGCAGACTAAGGGACCTCTGATAGTGGAACCAGGGTGTATCCCTAGTGCACAAAAGGACTTTGGGAGCACATATCCCATGGAGGGATACTCCCTTAGCCTAGAGGCAGGAGGGAGGGCCTAGTCCCTACTCTAAAAGACTTGACAGATTTTGTTGATCCTTCCTGGAAGGCATCACCCTCCTTGTGGAGTGTGTGTGTGGGAGAATATGATGGGAGGGGGTCAGGGGACGAGGGAGGGAGGAAGAGGGAGGAAGAGGGAACTGGGATCAATACGTAAAATAAGAAAAAATAATATATAGATATAGATGTATAGATTAAATAGCACATTTATGGAATGAAATCAATACTACATCAGCTCAAGTATGGAAAGAGATGCTGGCACAGAGTAGCCATGCAATAGTGTGGAAACATGGCCTCCGAGCTGCCAAGCCACCTGCTCCTTCCTGGCTGTTAAGTACACAGCTCATGTCTCTCTGTCCTGAAGACTTGGCACACTTATGATGAGATAAGAACAGATGGCTCCTGGTTCCAACAATGTCCCATGAAGACTTGAAACTTTAGGGTACAGCTGAGATCCAACAGTGTGAGCATTTCATGATTCTACGTTCATTTGCACAGAAGAAACCTTGGCATCAGACTAACGGAGAATACAAGGGAAGTGTCCACAAACTGTAAACACCTCCACCATGTGACTAGGATGCTGTCAGCAGAGTCTGTGACCTGAGGCAAGCATGAGACAGCCAGGAGGTCTTTAACAGCCGCTGATAAGACTGGTCTAGACGATGTTGACATCATTTGACTTTACATTCATGAGGTATGTGGTGGTGTGTGGATGGCAGTCAGAGAGCACGTGTGCCCATGTGCTAGGTACGTAAGGATGCTACCGTGAGGGTGGAACCGGGGTCCCATGCATAGTAGACAGGCACTCTTTCAGCTCAGCTACACTGCAACCCAACAAGCAACTTCTAGTCATCGAGAAAATACGCCCCGTTCCTGTTATAAACACTTAGGACTGAACAGCAGGCATACTAACGGAGGCATCTGGAACTTTCTAGTCACCATACACAACATTTGCTGCTTGCAATCATGCTCAGGAGCAAAGGCTTGCTTGCCGTATAAAAACATGGCCTTGTTCTTCATCTGGTTCATTTCAGGGTGAAAGACTGAGTGAAATGGACACATGAGCGCTCCAAGGTTTGGTTGAGGAGGTTCTTATTGTAGATATGGGGGAAAGTACAGCCAGAGGCATTTGGAAGAGTCCAGACTGAACCAAGCCATGAGAGAATCAGGGGGATTGGTGAGTGAAGAAGAGAAGAGAAGAGAGGAAGGGAGGGGAGAAGGGAGGGGAGGGGACCCTACACTACCCTTAAACTCGGCAATTCCCCTGTCTCTGCCTCCTCTGTGTTAGGAGGACTGGTCTGCACCCCACCCTGGGGAACAGTTGCTAGTCCTTACTGATGAAGTCAGAGTTAAACAATTCCTTCTTCCTTCCTGTCAGTCTCCACTGCCTGCCATGCCCTTGTAACCCTGACCATCTCATGGTCCGCCTGAGCTCTGAGCAGAGTGCCAGCCCTTAAGTCTGGACTTGCCTTCCTATTCACATTTTTAAAACGCTTGATAAATCCTTGGGCCCAGGCAAGGTTGTCTTTAATAACATAGGGTTCTCCCTAGAGAAAAAGAAGGTCCCTGCGTTCTCTCCCAGCGGCTGCAGCCACTTTTTCCTGCTGGTCTAAGGACAAAGTCTGATCTCAGAGCTCTTCACAACAACGTCCTGTTAGCACAGAGCATGGATGGCCAGAAGCACCCCTAGGATTCGGAGAACAGGAACCTTCTCTCCCACAGCTCCTTCCTCAGCTCTATAAATGCTGTCCCCTGCCCTCCTCCCGCCAAGTGTGGAGGGCACATCTTTCCCTCTGGACCTCTGCCATTTCTTCCACACAGTTTACGTCATGCTCTTCCCATTGATTTTGTGCATTTGGGTGTTCGAAATTCTGAGCCAAACGTGGGGGGGGACCCTACAAAGCATCTATTTTGAGGGGCTTTCAATAATTCCTGAAGTGTTTCTTCTTTTGTCATAGCAATTCCTGCTAGTTTGGATTTAGACGGTTATTTAAATTCTATTTGGTCTGGTTTTTCTTCTGGTGGAGAAAGTAGGCATTTATAAGACGTCATATGACTTAGGGAAAGGGGGAGGAATTAGCAAACATAAAAAATGTAATTAGACATGCAGAGGAAGTAAAAGTCAAAATTTTAAGTAAAGCCTACAAAAAGTAAATTCAAACACATTCAGGCGAAATACCACCTGAGCAGGCTGGGGTGGGGGGGTTGATAGACACTCCATGGCAGTGTCCCACGCCTACCTGGACTTTCTCCATTAATCATTTCCTCTCTTCTCGATATTGCCAAAGTTTGCCTCTCCTTGCCGCTTTCCCTCTCCCTATAAACATGCTCAAGTTTCTCCCTTGGGAATGAAAGCTTCCTCAACTGCCTCCACTCAAGTGACTGAACTTTTTCATGTTTGGTTTTTTAAACGCTCTGCTTTCAGAGCAAAAGACCTACCTTGATGTCTGCTTGTGACAAGGTCTCATGTGTCCCACAGACAGAGACTTGGAACTTCAGATCCTCCTTTGCCCAGTAAGGGGTTTCCATTACGAAGCTCTTCCCATTGCACCAAGCTGAGAAGCCATGTTGCCTACTCCTGCAAAAGCTAACAAACACACTTAGTTAACATTAGCTCCTTCTCTTACAAATGCAACTCTGCTCAAGTCCTAACTTGACTTTCTTCATGTAGGGGAGGGGAGGGGAGTGTGTGTGTGTGTGTGTGTGTGTGTGTTGTGATGTATATGCATTTGTGTGTGTGTGTTGTGTGTATTTGTGTGTGGTATGTGTTGTGATGTATATGCATTTGTGTGTGTGTGTGTTGTGTGTATTTGTGTGTGGTATGTGTTGTGATGTATGAGCATGTGTGTGTGTATGTGTGTGTGTGTGTGTGTATTTATGTGTGTGTATTTGTGTGTGTGTATGTGTGTGTGTGTGTGTGTGTGTGTGTGTGTGTGTGTGTGGTATGTATTGTGATGTATGTGCATGTGTGTGTGTGTGTGTGTGGTATGTGTTGTGATGTATGTGCATGTGTGTATGTGTGTGTGTGTGTGTGTGTGTGTGTGTGTATGTGTTGCTGGAGTTGTCTTTGCAGCCTGGACCCATCACTGCTTCTCATCCCCAAATAGACACACAGACGCTATATTAATTGTAAAACTGTTAGGTCATGGCTTCTTTTTGGCTAGCTCTGTCTTAATTATTAACCCATTCCCTTAAATGTATGTTTCCACGTGGTCTTGGCTTACCAGAGAATGCCTGGACCTGGTATAACTTTTCAGCTGCTACATGGCATCTCTTGTGATCTCTCTCTGCCTACCTTTCTCAGAACCCTCCTCATCTCCTAACCCCACCTATCTTCCTGCCTCTATTGGCCAAACAGAGAAACATATGTACAGAAGGACATCCCCCATCAGAGATCTGCTTGCCTCTGCCTCCCAAGTGCTGACATTAAAGGCGTGTGCCACCACACCCAGCTACTCTTCCTTTTTTAACCACTTTATCCTTTTTCTTTTCTCTCCCAAGCCTACATACATTTTTTTAACACATTGTGAACCCTTTAGAAGTTTGTCTTCATCAGAATCAGTCTTTACTGTATATCTCTCTCTTTTTCTGACCACACGGGCCTTACCTGATAAACAACATGGCTAAAATTAAAATGGACATTTTAGCTGCTGGCTTTCCAACAGGGTGGGGATGTTTGCTGCCAGCACTGGGAGCTGTTCTCACCGCCTAGACTCTGTCTACACCACCGTCAAGCAGGTTGTAGCCCACTGCCCATTAACCTGTTTTGTTCATATGAGTAAATGCTAAATCTGCCATGCAGCATGCTCTAGGGTTTGGAGACATCCTCTGTGTACCGTGGTGGGAATCTGACATTCTGTATTCAAGCCCAATTGCCACAGTGTTTCTGCACCATGGCCTGCATGAGCCTAGGAAGCCCATTGCAGCTCCTTTTTATGTGGAAACTCTTGCCTCAAGTTGGTGGCACCATTTTGCTGCTAGAGTTTTTCTTGTCCCACGAGGTCCTGCTGCTTATGTGCATAGTGTAATGATTTGGTTGTATGAATGTGTGAACCTATGCTGTGGTGTGTGTGTGGTGCATGTGTTGTGATGTGTATGTGTACATGTGTGTGAGTGTGTGTTGTGGTGTGCACATGTGTATTATCATGTGCTTGTGCATGTATATAGTGTGGTTGGTGTGTGAGTGTGTGTGCTGTGATGTATATGTGTGGTGTGGTGTGAGTGTTATATTCATGTATGGCGTGGTGTGATTGTGATGTGATATATACGTGTGTGGTGTGTGTACATGTGTGGGAGTGTGTTTTGTGTGTGTGTGTTATAGTGTATATGCAATATATTTAAGTGAGTGTACCCATGTATGCCTAGAAGCTAGATGAAATGAAGGCCATGGGCAGAGGTTAGGGGTCTGGTTCTATCACTCTTCACCTGATTCACTTGAGAACGGACCTCCTACACACATGGAGATAAGCTGGTGACCAGCTGTCCTCCTGTATCTGCCTTCCGGAAGCACTGGGGTTACAGGTGTAGGCACGTATTCACAGCTTTCTAAGTGGTCCTGGGCATCCCAGTCAGGGTTCTCACGCTTGCACAGTAAATGCTTTTACCCACTGAGCTGTCTCTCCTCAGCCCATAACTGGCTCCCATAAGGTGCTTGAAAATTTGTTCTATAGATTTCTCTCCATATTTTAAAGGAAACCTTAAAAGAAAAGACTGAATGTTTTGCATGTTTTAAGCACATATATGAATGTATGAATATTATTAGTGACTTATTATGGTCAGACACATTTAAAAATTAAGTTTTCTAGGTCACAGTTTTGTAATCTTTTTTCTTTTCTCTTTTTAATTTATATGTGGACCAGTTCCCCCTCCCCCTCTCCTCCTGTGGCCCCCCCAGCCTCACCACAACCACCACCCTCGATTCTCATCTACTCCCCATTTTCTTCCATTCCTGTCCACCTCTATTCTCCTTTCAGAAAGGGGCAGGCCTCCCAAGGCCTGGAACAAATCATGGCACACCAAGCTCAAGCAGGACTGGGCTCCTCCCCTTGTTCAAGGGAAAAGTAATCCAGCATGGGGAACAGGTTCCCAAAAGTCAGTTAAGTGTCAGGAACAGGTCCTGATCTCACTACTAGGAACCTTACAAAGAGCCCAAGCTACACAACTGTTACATACATGCAGAGGGCCTAGGTTGGTTCCATGCAGGCTCCTTAACTTTTGGTCCAGAGTCCATGGGCTCCCATGAGCTCAAGTCAGCTGTTTCGGCGGGTTCCCCCATCATGATCCATCACCACATCTGCACAATCCTTCCTCCTTTTCTTCAGCAAGACTCCTGATCTCAACCAGTGCTTGGCTGCGGATCTCTGCATCTGCTTCTATCCGTTACTGGATAGAGTATCTCTGACGACAATTAGGGTGGTCAGCAATCTGATTTCAGAAGGCCAGCTCAGGCACTCTGTCCACTATTGCTGAGTATCTTATCTGGGGTTATCCTTGTGGATTCCTGGGGGAGCTAGATCACTCTTTAAGACGATCCGAAAGATGTGATATCTGTGTTGTGCTCAAGGCTTCCTTCTCTTAGTACATAAACCTATACAGATGCAGATATGAACATAGAAGACTAAGAAAGTAACCGTGGGATTCAAGGAGCTTTCAGTTTTTTTAAAGATTCTTTAAAAAAATATTTGCTTTGCTTTGTTTTGTTTTGATGTGGATGTGCGTTTGTCTGCCGTGTGTGGTAGGTATACATGAGTACAGTGCCCACAGAGGTCAGAAGAAGGTGTCCGATACCCTGGAGGAGGAGTCACAGGTAGCCGTGAGCCATCGGAGGTGGGTACTGGGAACTAAACAGGTCCTCTGTTGAGCAGCAGGCAATCTTATTCACTACGGTGTATCTACAGTCAAATATCAGAGCTTTCATATTTCCAGCTATCAGAATTGCTGTTGAAAGTGTATGAAGATGCAAAATAGAACATAAAAAATGCTTACCTCTTCTCTTACTGAAACTGTTCATATATTTGTTTTTCTTTTCTAAGTTTTATAAATAATGCCTCTTATTCTCTTACTTTTTTCCTACTGAAAATTTAGTGACTATTGTGGAACTATTTCATTAACCAGACTGCTCAGTGTTACATGATATTACTTTAACTATGTAAAGGTGTGTTACAATTGTTTTTGTTGCGTTTGTTTAAATAGTCAAAGACGTGTTGCGTTTGTTTAATTATATTACGATGTGTTGCTATTTTACCTTGCCTGTCTAGTTGGTCTGATGAAAAGCTAAACATCCAGTATGTAGGCAGTAGGGGGACAGATGGGGCTAGTGAGAATAAGCAGGAAAAGTAATCTAGGCTGGTGGGCGAGAACAAGGAAGAAAGAGAGGGAGATGCCAAGAGGCAGCTAGCCAAGCAGCTTGCCAGACAGTCAGACATGCAGAATAAAAGAAAAGTAAAAAGCCTGAAGGCAAAACTTACATTAATGTAGACAAACAGGTTAATATAAGTTACAAGACCTAGTGGGACAAGTGTAAGGTAAGACCGAGCGTTCATAATTAATAATAAGTCTCTGTGTCATGATTTGGGGGCTGGCAGTCCAAGAAAGCCTGCTCCAGCTCTGTGCAGTTTAGATGGAAAACCCCAGTTAAATACTCTAAGTCTTTGGAGCCCTTATTTACAAGGCAGTGACTGGCCAGGAGGGCTTTGTGCATCCCAGTCCCTAAGATCGTCTCCCACACAGTGAACACCATACTCCCTTTTAGGCCACTTGTTGAAGAAGCAGCCCCAAGATTCTTTCAAAAGTGCTTCAGGGACATCGTTAATCTTCAGATTTACTACAGCTAGTCTGTCTGCAACTTCCAACGAAAGTGAAGGCTCTAAGCGAGGTCTGAGGCTGTCGTTCTACTACACGACTTTGAGTGCACAAAGAGGAGACAGAAAGGAGAAATGGGGGCCAGGAAGACACGACTTTGAGTGCACAAAGAGGAGACAGAAAGGAGAAATGGGGGCCAGGAAGAATTATCTACATAAAATTAGACCTAAGTATCTTGTGCAAACGTTACTAGTCCTAGCTGAAAATCCACCTCTGAAATATGTACAACAGTAGCACACAGATCCACACGTTTGTGCAGACATCTGTGGACAGGGCACATTCCTAATTTAGTTTTAAAAGAAGCATGGGCAACTTTACAGGCTCCAGAGAGAGAGAGAGAGAGAGAGAGAGAGAGAGAGAGAGAGAGAGAGAGAGAGAGAGAGAATAACAGATAGGGCAGTTTATTATTTTGGAGCAGGGAGCACAGAGCTTGAAGCTTCTGTCTTTTCATGATTTCAGTAAAAAGTATGCCCTATGTGTATCTTATAGTGGCTTGGAGTCCAGCCAAAAGACACAGAGCTCCAGTTCCAAGGGTTAAATCATCACATACTATCAACCCTAACAACGCACTGATTCACTATTTGCCCTGAACGCAGCTAAGAAACTCTAGCAAAGCTGTGGAGAACAAACACACCATTGTTTTTAGCCAAGTTAGAAAAAAAAATGTGTGATCTTAGTTTCTTGAGGGTCTCCGAAGTATGTGTGCAAACCAAATCCCCATCAGATTATGAAAATGCTTCCTTGACAATGGGTCATTGAGCTATATTGGATGTACATTTCTGGCCACCTATTTCAAATACTTACTTGTAAAAGTAACAAAACAAGAAATTTCCAAGTTAGCAAATCCTTAACTCCAAAATAAGCTAAAGGCTGAAAAGACATAACTAGGTTTTTGTAAATACTTTACAAATTTGAATTTATGATTAA